>NC_138548.1:161992053-162212053 GCF_964273705.1 Natrix helvetica | reverse complement strand
AAAATAGAGTCACTGAAATCCTGGCTATTCCTATAATGATCTTTTAAAATATTTTGTTTGACTTTGCTGTCATACCCTTGTGCGTCACTGATCTGGTTTATACTGAATACCAAGTGTTATTCACCTAAGTATTCTGTGTAGCACTGATCCATGTATGTATAAACTTAACAAGGCTAGCAATTTACCCTGTTATGCCATGAACTGATAGGGTTACATCTGAAAAAGCACATGTCTATGTGTGTGACAGACATATTTTATGGAAAAGTGTTATAATAACATTTCATTCAACATGAGTCAAGATTAGGGGCAGAAGTGTATATAACTACGTGGATAGAAGCAAATCTTGTTTATGACTTGGATATTTTAGAGGACAAAATATACAGTATTTGGTTTGAGCTACAATAGTCTAGGGACGCGGTAGTTCAGTGGCAAAGACGCACAGCTTGTCGATCAGAAAGGTCGACAGTTCGGCGGTTCGAATCCCTAGTGCTGTGTAATGGAGTGAGCTCCTGTTTCTTGCCCCAGCTTCTGCCAACCTAGCAGCTCGAAAGCATGTAGAAATGCAAGTAGAAAAATAGGAACCACCTTTGGTGAGAAGGTAACAATGTTCTGTGTGCCTTCGGCGTTTAGTCATGGTGGCCACATGACCACAGAGACACCTTTGGACAGTGCTGGCTCTCTGGCTTTGAAATGGAGATGAGCACCACCATCTAGAGTCGGGAACGACTAGCACACATGTGCGAGGGGAACCTTTACCTTTACCTTTAACAATAGTCTAGATCAGGGGTGTCAAACTCCCGGCCCGCAGGCTGGATGCGTCATGTGCTGGCCACGCCCACACTCAGTTAAAGAAGAGGGGGAAAGTCGTGATACGTCATGTGACGCCATCGTGATAACATGAATTTGACACCCCTGGGCTAGATAGTCATTAGAAAGCATCACAGAGATAAAGAAAACTCTAACTTTTTCCTGGTGGGGTCTGAATTTGTTTAGTCCAGGTATGATAGCTGTTATTTAGTCCCCATCTAAGTAGAGTTTACTTTCCGTATTTTCTTTTAAGTGGAGGAAATAAAGCATTAAACTAAGCCATTGATGCTGAAGGTGTTGACTTTCTATGTCATGATTTCCATTAAATGCATTATAAGATTATAATGGACAATACTTTGTCCATAATTAAACATAGTTTCAGTCCAGACACCTTTCAGAGTTAGTTTAAAACTGAACCATGACACACTTGCTATGTTTGAGAGTACAATAGTTTAAAATTAATGTTATTTGTTCTCTTTCCTAAGTGACTATAAAATGTGTGCTGGAGAGATATAGCTCCAAAATCAAAGATTCTTGCCACTTTTAATCCTATTGATTAATAGAGGCACTGTGAATACATACACGCATTCATGCGCTGTTCCCTTTGTTCTCCTTTTCCTCTCTGTTTTGCATATTCCTGATTAGAAGACTAATTTTCTTAAGTTCTGCCTATCAACCTACTCCAGTGGGGAAAGTAGTTTCATCTCTTTTCTTCACCATGAAGGCTTTATATTGGAGCATGAAACGTGCTTACAGTTTATAGGAGCTTGTGGATTTTAAGCTTCAGATTCTAGATACTCTATAGCTGTGATGGCGGACCTATGGCACGCCCCTTGCTTTTCTGGTTCTGACACACACATGTGTACAGGCCAGCTGGTCTTCATGCGCACAGGAGCGCCGGAAACCAGAGGAGCAGCTCCCCGGCGCATGTGTGGCCAGCTGGTCTTTATGAGCGCATGTGCGCTAGATACCGGAAGACCAGGTGACCAGCACGCATGCCGGAAACCAGAAGCTCAGCTTCCCAGACTGCGCAAGCATGCCAGGGAACTGCTCTTTCGGTTTCTGGTCCTCCCCCATGCACCCGCATGCTCCCATTTTGGCCCCAGGTGCCAAAAAGGTTAACCAACACTGCTCTATAGTAAATAGCTTGAATTCTACTCATGTACCAAGAAAACCCCAGGGGACGGGAGGGGTGGATGGGTAAAACAAAATTCAGGGTGACAAGGGCAAGCATGCGATCAATGCCCTGCTCCTTTTGTATGTGTGTTGATATCATGTCCATGTACAAAGAATTGCCTGAATGTGATCAACTATATTGACATTTTGATAGAGCAATAGCACTTACTTATATACCGCTTCATAGTACTTTAAAGCCAGGGGTGGGTTGCTACCGGCATTACTGCCGGTGTGGTGCGCAAAAAATGCACGTGCACATTTACACTTAAAAAGATTGTTAGAAAAGGGAAAAAATTACATTTCTGCAATGGAGATTGTTCTGCGCACGCACAGAACTAAAAAATAAGATGGTCCCACCGACAATAGAACTGATTCGGGTGTGTGGGCAGCCGAGTTACTACCTACTCGGCCGAACTGGGGTGAACCGGTAGGAGTCCACCTCTGTTTAAAGCCCTCTCTAAGAGTCGGCATATCGTCCCCAACAAACTGGCTCCTCATTTTACCAACCTCAGATGGATGGAAGGCTGAGTCAACCATGAGCGGTCAGACTCGAACTGCTGGTTGTGGGCAGAACCAGCCTGCAATTCAGCATTCTAACCACCATGCCTCCACAGCTCCTGGCGGCACGGTGGCTAGATATTCCATCTACCCGATGGGCACTGCTATCATACACATGTGCTGTCCTTGTGAACAATTGGCTAGCTTGTGATTTTGTCTTGTGCAATCACAACCGGGGTCTTCTCCACCAGTGAGTTAATCCATCCTGATATCTTTCAGAAGTACTCTGTTTCAGCTTCCACCATCTCAGTCGGGAAAAGCTTTAAACACTTCCTTCCAGGGTGGAGGATGGGAGATTTAGGCAGCCCACTTACATAGTAATCCGTTAACAAGAATTCAAATTTGGTCTCTGCAGCGGTTACTGACATTTCATTCACTAACATCTGCACGTCCTTGTCGGTTTCTGCTTCAGCGACAACACTGTGAACCTTTGCATGGCACTAGAATGAATGACAGATGAGGTTAGACGGGGGAACACCTCCCAGTAATATTTAATTCAGAGCAAAAGAATGTGGAATTAACATACCGCGATGAGGCTTTGCCCAAAATGAGAAAGAAGGTGGCTGTAGCGATGTAATGTATTGCAGAGAAGCAGGAGTCTGTCTTTCTCAAGGTCAAGAATGCTCTGAGGGAAAGGGAACAAGTTAAACATGATAGTCAGAGCAGTTACTTCAATCTTACTCAGCCATTAGCCATTAGGGTTTATATCTAAAGCGAATCCTACAGAGTTGAATGGATCTTCATACATACAGATTAGCTCAGAGTGTATGAAAGTAGTAGGTGAGAGTGCTAGATACATATAGTAGGTGAAAGAAACAGTTAAACATGATAGTCAGAGCAGTTACTTCAATCTTACTCAGCCATTAGCCATTAGGGTTTATATCTAAAGTGAATCCTACAGAGTTGAATGGATCTTCATACATACAGATTAGCTTAGAGCGTTTGAAAGTAGCAGGTGAGAGTGTTAGATACATATAGTAAGTGCCTTGGGGTGACCAAAAAAGAAAAATGGGATAAAACTCAATAACTCAAGATCGAATCTGGCTTGGTCACTGGAACCAGAGGTTTACTCTTCCAAGGAAGAGTAAATGCTGATCATGATAACCAACCCAGATTCGATCTTGCAACATTATCCTGTGGACATGTATATTTGCCTTTGCTCAATCAGTCAGACACATAAATTCTTAATGTACAATATGTCAGGGCTCTGGAAATTGGCTGTGAATTGCACTCCCCGGTCTGAGATGATCTTTTGTGGAATGCCATAGAGGCGGGTAAGAAATATCTTCACCAGCTTACGTGCCAACGGGAGGCCACAAAGTGGTTTTGCTTTGAGAACAGGTCAATAATTGTCCATATAATGGTATTTCCATTACTCTCTGGGAGGTGTATGATGAATTCCATGGTTATTTCTTCCCATGGTTGAATGGGACTCACCATGGGTTTCAAGAGGCCTGGGGGTTTCCCTGGCTGAACATGGTTGCACAGACTGTACAGCTCCGGACATAGTCCTCTAGCTCTTTTTTCATTTTTGGCCACCAAAATTGTCAGTGTCAATTTTATTTTCCCTCCCTACATCTGCCTCCCACGTCATATGTCTAATATCCCTGCCAAGCCTTCTCCTCCCCCCTGAATGGCAATCCTGAGATGGCCCACCAGAGGCTCGCCATTTCGGGAGTTGACACAATATGATTATTGATTAGGAGTGCTTTGAACCCTAGTGATTATGAATTGTCAGACATACATGCAGGGAGATATTTATTGTTATTAAAGCATGATGTATATTTGGGACTTGATCTTTCGTTCTGACTGTTGCTCACTGTTGAAAACTCAATCAAAGAAAGATGGGTCTTTAAAACATGCCCATCCAAGCATCATGATGCATCTATATTATTTGTTGTTGGAAAGAAAATGTTTGCCCTTCTTAAGTGAAGCTTAGGAAAATTGATGGTAAGAAGAGAGTAAAACTTCCTGAGCAACTAGTTCTAGTACAGCTGGGCCGAAGATTGTAGTTATGCATTCCATAGAATTCCCACCCATCAGTTCCAGTCCTGCTAGAAATATCGGTTAGAGAGGTTCATTCTGGTTCAGAATTTATTTCATAAAACTTCCCTGAGTAAGGCAGATGCAAAATCAAATCTCGTTTCCTTCTAATCAGCACAAAAAATGCAAAATAGCAATCAAACGTGATCTATCTGCTTATATAATGTGGTGCACCCAAGTCAATAATGATACATAGTTCAGAAAACTAGACGAAAAAAGAGTGCAATTGAAATTCTCATTCTCTTTCTCTCTCTCTCTCTCTCTTCCTCCCTCCCTCCCTCCCTCTCTCTCCCTCCCTCTCTCTCTGTAAATTTATTAGGAGCAGCTTTATTTCCCCATGGAGCCTTAAGAGTTGATTCTAAGATTACTTCAACAATGTTTTTCTGGGTTACTGAAGCCATCCATTTGAGCTAACAATAGCTAGAGAATGCCGTTTGCTTGCACATTGTTAAGACCTGAAAGCAATGGATCCAAAGAATCACTGGGAAGCAGCTTGAGCTCAATCAAAAAATAAGCTGGGGTTTGGATCGTGGATCTTTCTCACTGTTACGTAGGTGTGTTCCTTTTAGCTAAAGAGTACTGAAGGAGTTGGATAAGATCTAAGGATGTAATTAAAGACACAGAAGCTCTCAGTGGAGGTGGTGATGCTCAACAGCATTTAATTAAACTGCTCCAAGAAGAAGAAGAAAGAGAAGATTTATGGCCAATTTGTTGATTTTTTTTTAAAAAAAACACTTTTAACAAATCTCAATATTTATTTATTTATTTATTTATTTATTTATTTATTATTCATATTTATAGACCGCCCCCTCTCCCGGAAGGGACTCGGGGCGGTGTACAGTCACTAAAATACGTTATAAAATACATACAAAACAGTTAAATAATTAAATACGTAGGTGGAGGAGGTTGCAAGACTGTACATAGAATAATAAATATTAAATATAGTATATAGTATATTAAAAACTTTTTAAAACCCCAAACCCAATTAAAATAAATAAATCCCCGGGAGGTAAAACTAAGAAAGTGCCAGGCCAGCTGATTGAAATAGGTGAGTCTTTAACTTTTGCCGGAAGGAACGGAGGTCGGTGGTAGTTCGAATGTCAGGGGGGAGGTCATTCCAGAGGGTTGGGCCCATCACAGAGAAGGATCTACTCCTAGGTGTCGCCCGCTGGCATTGACTAGCAGACGGCACCAGGAGGAGCCCCTCTCTGTGTGAGTGGATAGGTCGCAGGGACGTGTGTGGTAGGATGCGATCCTGCAGGTAACTAGGTCCACTGCCATGGAGCGCTTTAAAGATGGTGATCAATACCTTTAAATGCACTCGGAGGCTACAGTTGGTCCAGAACGCAGCCGCGCGGGTAATTATGGGGAGTACTAGGTACTCCCATGTGACACCTTTCCTGCGCGAGCTGCACTGGCTTCCTGTGGTCTATCGGGTGCGTTTCAAGGTTTTGATAACGATCTTTAAAGCGCTCCATGGCTCAGGACCTAGTTACTTGCGGGATCGTATCCTGCCCCATACATCCCTGAGACCAATTCGCTCGCACAGAGAGGGACTCCTCCAGGTGCCGTCCACCAGACAGTGCCGAGGGGCGGCGCCTAGGAGTAGAGCCTTCTCTGTGGCGGGCCCAGCCCTGTGGAATGACCTCCCTCCGGATATTAGGACTACCTCTGACCTCCGCTCCTTCCGTGTAAAGCTCAAGACCCACCTATTCCAAGTAGCTGGCCTGGCTCAACCATGATCTAACTATATCGCTCCTGACGGGTTTTTTATTTGTGTAATTTAATGGTATTTATTTATTTAGGGGTTTTTAAATATTGTGATTTTAATTGTTTTTATCCATCAGCCCACCTCCTCCTTGTACACGTCTTAGTACATGTCTTTGTTATATGTATGTCTTGTCCAGATATGTATTTTATATGTTTTATTGTACGCCGCCCCGAGTCCTTCGGGAGAGGGTGCGGCTAAGAAATAAATATTCATTCATTCATTCAAATTATTTTTTAAGATTCTGATCTGGATGGTCATTAATCTGATTTTAACTAAGTTGGACTCAATGAGATATATACTAAGGAAAAAAGAAAGGAAGGAAGGAAGGAAGGAAGGAAGGAAGGAAAGAAAGAAAGAAAGAAAGAAAGAAAGAAAGAAAGAAAGAAAGAAAGAAAGAAAGAGTCCAGAAGCTCTTTTAGTTAAGCGAGAGTCTGACAAGACTACACACTAACTATGGAGCTATTTATTTTAGCATCTTAGCAAGACTTGCAGGCAAAAGGACAATGTTGTCAGTCATGGCCAGTATAGAATCGTGGAGCTGGGAAGGACCTTGGAGATCAATCCAGGAGTCACTGGATCGTATATGATAGGCAACCCTTCAGCCTGTCTGAAGATTTCCAATAAGGGAAAGCTCGTCGTTTCATGTGGCAGTCTGTCTGAAAGTTTTCCTTCACATCTTCTTTGAGTCTACTTCCTTGTAGTTTTAGCTCACTGCTTCTGGATCTGCGCTCTGGGGTAAACAGGAGATAAATCTACCCCTTTGCCTGCATGATAATCCTTCAGGTATCTAAACACTGCTGCATCTTTCTGAGATCATCTTTTCTTAGGCTAAACATATTCATCTTCTTTAATTGTTCCTTACAGGATGTTTTAATGTGAACATGTTAAATTTAACCAGTGGTGGGATTCAATTTTTTTTACTACCGTGAGCATGGCTTGGTGAGCATGACATGGCTTAGTGGGTGTGGCTTGGTGGGAGTGGCAGGGGAAGGATACTGTAAAATCCCCATTCCCTCCCCACTCCAAGGGAAGGTTACTGCAAAATCTCCATTTCCAACCGATCAGCTGGGACTCGGGAAGCAGAGAATAGATGGGGGCAGGGGCAATCAGAGGTGGTTTTTACCGGTTCTCTGAACTACTCAAAATTTCCGCTACCAGTTCTCCAGAACTGATCAGAACCTGCTGGATACCACCTCTGATTTTCACTATTTGGGGGCAGGAGAATGGGAAAGCATACAAATACATATTAAACATTTATTTTTATTTTTAAAGCTAATATGTATGCACAAAAGCAGAAGTCAGTCCAAGCCAAGAATTTATATTTCACTGTTCATCCTGTTCTCAGGGAATAAATCTTGGGAACAGCATGAGCTACAGAAATGAAGCGTATCTTGAGAACATTTATGTTGCTGCAAATCAATATGCTTTTATCACGTGGTCCTCTTGCCAGAAACTAAAGAAAATAATACATTATCTATGAAATTCAAATATTCACATTTGATTTTACCAAATATAGGTAACAATTGTCCTAGAAGTATACTACAAGCCAGCAAACCTCTGTTGGCATGCGAAGAGGTCTCTCTTTATGTGCATGTGTGCCCTTTATTCTGTCCTCCAAAAATTAAAGGTAATGATGGTGAAAATCTGACATAGATAGGAAAAGAAGCTGAATCTGTGGTAACTGAGGATGAAAAAATGAATTTCTTATCCTTCCTCCCAAGCAGGGGTGTCAAACCTGATGCATCGCACACTGGTTTAGCAAAGGGGGGGGAGTTGCGATACATCATGTGATGACAACGTGTTGTCACAAATTTGACACCCTTGCTCCAAAGAATTAAAGGGACCTGGTGGCTCAGTGGCAAAGACGCTGAGCTTGTTAATCAGAAAGGTCGGCAGTTGGGCGGTTTGAATCCCTAGCGCTGCGTAAAGGGGAGAGCTCCCGTTATTCGTCCCAGCTTCTGCCAACCTAGCAGTTTGAAAGCATGTAAAAATGCAAGTAGAAAAATAGGAACCACCTTTGGTGGGAAGGGAACAGTGTAATGTGCACTTTCGGCGTTTAGTCATGCCGGCCCCATGACCACGGAGACGTCTTTAGACAGCGCTGACTCTTCAGCTTTGAAATGGAGATGAGTACTGCCTCCTAGAGTCGGGAATAACTAGCACATGTGTGTGAGGGGAACCTTTACCTTTACCTACTAATACCTTCTTGTCTGCTGTTACCTACATTTTCACATCAGACTAATGCTGGGAAAGAAAAAGTGATTATCTTCCATAATTAGGAAGTTGTAGGTAGTTCTCTTGCAAATAGCTTGCTCTAAGTTTTTATTTTTTGAGAGAGAGTTGTGATCCCGGGAAGACTTTTTTTGTCATGGGACCACGTAGGATATTTAAAAATGAAACGAAATGGCTTCATCTAATGATGCCTGCTCTCACATAGAGTTTGTTATTCTGGAATGGTGACAAAAATGTGTACGAGGTCTCCATCAGCACAGTTAAATAATTGGCCCACTTCGGTTGGGGATTTATTTGTTACAAATAAATAACTTTCCATCAATAGAGTAACAAGTGTGGGATGCTTGAGATGCTGGGAACAGAAGCCATTTTGTTTCCTATCTTCAACAAAACAGGGCTTAAAGTTATACTTTGGGGGGCCTTAGATGTTTTATCTTGGACGCACAGCTGTAAATCAGGAGGTGCCTCACGGAATTGCAAATCGAACTAGGATATAATTGGAAAAGGAAAAGAATATGACTTGTTTCCAGCTGAAGGAGAGCTCAGTAGAGACAGACTAGGACTAGAAAGAAACTTCTGATGACTTGCCTGGTGCCCATTTTCTAATGTCTGCTCCCATTTCACATATGTTTCACAGGCAGTTAAGTTCTTCTTGTAATAGTCTTCATCTTCCTTTGCCAGTTTGATAGCAGATTTTTCTAGGTTTCTGAGCAACTGAAATGAAAATATAAGTGCAAGAATCCCCCCCTCAAAAAAGCGTAATTGATTTCACCCTGAAGGGGCATTGCTTTCAAAGCAAGTTAATAGGTGGAAATGTTATTTTATCTGGACACATCAGGGGTGCGATTCAGCCGGTTCGTACCGGTTCAGGCAAACCATATGTTAATTTTGCATCCGTTTCGCTGAAACGGTTGCTGAAAGGACCGGCTGGCCCTGCCCACCCCTCCCCGCCCTTCCCAGGAGTCTCCACATGGCCTGTTCATCATGCCAAGTAAGTGCAGAGTCTCTGGGAGGTCGAAAAATGGGCCTCCCGGAAGTCTGGAAATGGGCCTGTTTCTGGTCTCTATAGCCCAGGGGAATGCCATTCTCACCCTTCTGGAGGCTTGGGGAAGTCTCCGGAGCCTGGAGAGGGTGAAAAATGGGCCTACCAGAAGTACTGGAAGTCCTAAAATGGGCCTGTTTCTGGTTTCGGGAGGGGCTCCAGAGCCTGACAGATGCTGTTTTCACCCTCCTGGAGGCTCAAGGAAAGGCTCCGGAGCTTGGGGAGAGTGAAAATGCCCCCCCTTCATGGTGCAGGAGGCCAAGTAGACCATACCCACCCCGCAACCGGGCAGAGAACCCGTTGCTAACATTTTTCAGTTCCACCCCAGGGACACATGCAAGGAAGGAGAGGAAAAAGCAACATCTCTGTAATCATTAAGATTTATCAAGTAATGTAGAAGAATAGGTGTCAGGAGAAATCTGCTGTTATGGGCTATGAAAGTGCTTACAAGATACTTCCCCAGAAGGTAATTAGCAAGCAGAGTGTTCCTCTGGGAATTGAACATCCTGAGTCAAGTTACCTGTCTACCTACTCCACCTTATTTATATAATGTCTCCATTTGGGCATACACCTGTGTGAAGACATACCTTTTTTTTGCTCTTTGGGGAAGCCAATGGGTGGGAGCTTTCTGTATCACGGAAAAGTGCTTCATGATCCTTGGTCAGCTCTTTTAACTTCTTTTTGGCCTATCCCACAAATGCACCAATATCAACAGAATTCATAATCAGAGTCAATATGAGCCATGGTAAGAAACCTCTTACAGTAGATGTTTTGTTATTCCATCTCTTGGAAGTTGCATACAATCCAAACTATGAGTATTGAGTTATCAAAAGTCAAGAGGGTGAGTACAACTGTGGGACCGAAGCTCTACTCTTTTTAATGATCATTGGCTTCATGACTTTCTCTCTCTCTCTCTCTCTCTCTCTCTCACACACACACACACACACACACACACACACACACACGGCATCTCTGGCTTGTGATGATGACATTTAGATGAAATCTATCAGTCACTGCCCTGAGAATAGTAAATATTTCATTGTTGCATACTGGTTCGTGTAATATAGGGTAGAAGAAAATGTTCAATTTTTAAAGAAAATTTTTAAAATTTGAAAAAAGTTGCATCCTCCAGATTCTGAGGTAGTATTCAGCCAGTTTTGATAGGTTCTGGAGAACTGGTAGTGGAAATTTTGAGTAGCTCGGAGATTCGGCAAACAGGCTGGCCCCACCCTTTCGGCCTCCCGGCCGATCTTCTTTTGTTGCCGTGAACAGGAGAATGGAGTTGGAAAGCAGGTTAGTGGGGTGGGGAGGGAAATTTTGCAGTATCCTTCCCCTGCCACGCCCACCAAGCCAGGCCCACAAAGCATGCAATGCCCATCAAGCCACGCCCACCAAGCATGCAATGCCCATCAAGCCACGCCCACCAAGCATGCAATACCCATCAAGCCACACCCACAGAACCGGTATTTAAAATATTTTGAATCCCACCACTGTCCAGATTATTAATTTTTAAGCATTGAAAAATTTTAAGTCTCTTATTTTAGAATAACCTTTTTTCCTTCCTGCAAATTAGAACCAGTCAGCCAGTATCTTTTTTGGGTAGTCATTAAAGACACTCACTTCTCAGAAAGAATTTCTGAATCCCGTTTAGGTAAATGGAACCGTTGCAGCAGTTTGCAATGGATGGATTACTTCCATGTAGTTTTGTAGGAATAAAAAATTAAAACTTGCCTTTAACTGTTGACGCCAGTTGCTGGTAACTGCTTCGGCGGCCTTTTCTACTGTATTATCTACCTTGTGGAGAGAAACACCACAATCATGGGGGGAAATAACTGTTTGTTAGGTTTTCGTTTTGCCTATGGAGATTCTCAAGTCATCCGAGTCATGGTTGTCCCAAAGGTGATTTTTCAAGAGGCAATTGGACTTTCTGGTTTCTTGTAACTGCTGGTGGGGTCTCTCTTCACAGTCTCCTATGTAGCAGTGTCCTTCAGAAGATTGTTCACTTTGGTCTTGTAGCAATGGTGGGATTCAATTTTTTTTACTACTGGGTCTGTGGGTGTGGCTTGGTGAGCATGGCAGGGGAAGGATACTGCAAAATTTCCATTCCCTCCACACTCCTGGGGACGTTTACTGCAAAATTTCCCTTCCCTTCCCAACCCACTAACCTGCCTTCCAGCTCCGTTCTCCTGTGCAGGGCAACAAAAGAAGACCCAGCCAATCAGCTGGGACTTGGGAAGCAGTGAACAGATGGGGGTGGGGCCAGCCAGAGGTGGTATTTGCCGGTTCTCCAAACTACTCAAAATTTCCGCTACCAGTTTGCCAGAACCGGTGAGAACCTGCTGAATACCACCTCTGCCTTGTAGTCATCTGTGTTCAGGATGACCATGCAGAAGAAGCTTCTTGGATGAGAAGTGAAACATCTTCAAAGAAAAAACAGAAAGTCCAGTTGCCGCTTGAAAAAGCACCTTTGGTTCTTTGGGATAATATAACATAATATATTTAATTATGTTGGTAAATTCTAAAACTTATTTTTTTTAAAAAAGCTTATTTTTTTTTACAATAGAATAGATCATATAAATAATAATAATAATCCAAGAGAATAACATTTTGCATTTCTTTCAGTTTAGGACTTGCCAGGAATATGTATCTACCATATAAGGAAGGGATGGGCTACCTTGAATTTTTTAACCTCCACCACCCCCAAGATTTGCTAAAGAAGTATGTTGGCAAAAGCTTTATAGTGAAATGTATAAGAAAAGGGTGGGGGATGAGAGAAAAATGAATTGCACCGACCGATATATACTAATGTGCACATCCTAAACCTTCCACTTGGTGATAAGCGTAATGGGAGATCAAGTTGAAAACGATAGAATTGTTATCATTACGCTTATCACCAAGTGGAAGGTTTTTCATGTTCCAGGTTTCACAAAGTGTCCATTTTACAGTATCTTAGCTCAAACGGATTACAAAGGGCAGAATGGGTACCAGTACATCTTTAGATTAGAAAGACTTTCTACCTAAGAGACCTTTGAAATGTGTGGAATTCCTTCATCTTGTTTTGCCAGATCACAAATTGTTGATTGACTACTTAGAACCCCAAGAGGTAGAAAGTATGTGGTAGATGTTTTGCCCACAAGATGCACAGTATGGAATAGATCATTGTCATGGCCACGCCATTGCTAGTCACATGGTTTTCGCCCAGTAAATGCCAAGGCCCTCACTGAAATAAGAAATCCATCCCCAAAAACCAGATGTAACCTTCTTTGCACCTACATATTTTACATTCAGGATTTGAAGGAGGAATCAGTTCCACTGTAAAAAAGATACAAGAAAAGCAGGACACCTGTGATCATTACCAGGGGTGGGCTGCTGGGAGTTCGCACAGGTTTGGGAGATCCTCGAGCTAGGATTCTGCCCTAACCTCCAAATGCCAATCCTGGCTGGCCACACCCACCCCACCCCGCCCCTCCCACCCTACCCCACCCATCCCAGGAGTCTCCACGCGGCCTGTCCATCATGCCAGATAAGCCACGCAGAGGCTTTGGGAGGACGAAAAACGGGCCTACCGGAAGTCTGGAAAGGGCCTGTTTTCTCCCTCCAGAGGGCGGGAGAAGCAGTTTTCACCCTCCCAGAGGCTCGAGGAAAACCTCCAGAGCCTCAGGAGGGTAAAAAACGCCTCCCCCTGCCATGGCCACGTCCACCATGGCCACAGCCACCCAGCAACAGGGCAGAGAAGCAGTTGCTACAATTTTTGAAGCCTATCCCTGATCATTACCCATCTAGGTTGGTTATGAGATAGGGTGATACGGTTTTCTTAGTATGGTTTTCAGGGAGAACCATTTCAAATCTGGGCAATAAAGCCTGATTTGAAAGGGACTTTTGCCTTTACAGCTTGCAGTCAGGAGTGACTTTCCTTTTTCTACTGCTTCTTCTTCTTGTATCATCCCTCTTGGTCTGTGTCTCTAGGAATGATCTGTTAGCTAGTGTTGTCCAAAGTCAATTTTGCCCATGCTGCTATATTTGTAACATGTTCAGACCAGAGGTGGCATCTTATTGATTTGGACCAGTTCACCCGAACTGGGAATGGAAATCACGGGTGGCCCTGCCCACCCACCACAGCTCTATGGCATCCCATTTAGGCCCTTTTTTATCCAAAAGCGCATACGCGGAAGGCTGAGCGCATGCGCACACGCTCACATTTGTATACCGGTAGGGAAGGTAAGTGAATGCCACCCCTGGTTCAGACCTGGGCAATGATGAGATTCAAATGAAGGATGGGTGCTGGTTGTTTCCCATCAAGATATGTTTTGGTGACAATTTGGGGTATAGGCTTGTGTTGTGGCCCAGCAGGAGCCGTTGGAGCTGCCACCAGACTCCGCCAGCGAGGGTCCCTATAAGTTGGCTCTGGAGGATGTGGAGGACCCTGGGCAGGGTTCTGACTCCGAGCAGGGATCAGAGAGGCTGGTCGGCCACCAGGAGGCGCCTGAGGCATGGAGCAGTGGTGAAAGCGAAAGGAAGGGGTCTCCTGATGTCATGCCTTGGAGCAGTGGGGAGGAGTCACGGGACAGTGAGTCAGACATCAACAGTTAGTTGTTAGATGCTTGTTACTGGCGCGCTAAAAGGTGTAAGGAGCAATTGCGCAGATACAGGAGGTAATTGCTCTCAGCTGCTGATAATTAGACTCCTCTCCAGACTATATAAGGACTGCTTGTGTACACGCCCTTTGCAGAAGTCAACGCAGGAACTATTGTGGGAGTACAGTCTTGTGAGCGTGGCAGGCTGGATAGCTGCTATTGCGTGTCAGTGCCGGAGGGTTCTGAAGGTCGAGTTGTGTTGGATTGCTGCCAAGGATCTGTCTGTCTGTGCAATAAACCTCGTGAAGTATCTTTGGGTCGGAGTGTGTCTGTGATTGCGGGGGAAGAGGGGGGTCAGAACAGGCTTGGATTCTAGTCAGTGTCACGGTAGGCCCAAATACAAAAAGCAAAACATTGGCAAAGCAGTACATTATCACAACACTACTCACTATTTTCTTCTTCTTCTCATGGTCCTGCAGGATACGACTCATTGGGTTTATCGCCTCTGTCTGAATGGCTTTGCCAAGCTTTCTAGACGCAGGACATAAAATATATACACCTATGTTATGAAAACTTGCCTTCCTGGAACACAATGTCATTTGCCAGACATCCACAGCAGAGAAAGGATTGTAAATATCACCCATGCAATCACTTCCGATGGAGGAGGCAATAATACTGAAATGTTTATTGTAGAAGTTTTAAAGCCCTTCCAGGCCTCGGCAGACTTTGAATAATGAAGCAAGTTGTGCTTACCTGTGCAAATCTGATTCAGATTTCAACTCCTCCGAAACACAAAGCGAAGTACTATGAATGTAGCTGAAGGAAAGACCACGGGGGGAAAAGGAGACATCAGTTTTTATTTCAGCTTCTGAATAAGCGAGTTATAATTCCTAAGAACCCAGGAAATATGATGTTTTGACTAAGTTTGGGTTTACATTTTCATATGATCTGTTTTTTAAATCCGAGACCCAGGGCTAATTTTGTAACAGTGGCTTTATAAGATGAATTACAGATGTGTATTTGCTTAGTAGAAATGAACCCTGGAAGCAAGCTGGCTATATTTGAAAATAGTTTTGGGTGGCAAAGGGATACCTGAGTGATGTGTAGCTAATGTGCTTCATTCCTCCCCCCCCCCCAGTTTGTTTCAATTCTATTATGCTCACAGAGCAGAAGGACATTCTGAGATCCCAAAGTAAGATATGGAACATGAACCAGTGGTGGGTTCCTACCGGTTCAGACCGGTTCGGCTGAACCAGTAGTGGTTTGGTAGCCTGGGTTGCTGGAACCGGTAGTGACCCAGGCCTGTCACGCCCCTGAATCGGTTCCCCAGGCGGTGGCGCCATCTTGTTTTTCAGTTCTGCGCATGCACAGAATAATTTAAATTGCACTGTGCATGCACACACAATACGCATCAAGCACGCACATGAGCAAATCAGCCATGAGCCCCCTTGTATTGTTTTCAATTTGATCACTACCGTTCAATAATAGTGGCATAATTTCCTTATTTTGGGATGGAAAACGGAGACAAACTCCAAGGAAAGCTCTCTAATGGCTTTAACTTGGGGACTTTTTTTTTTTTGAAAATACGGAGAAGCTTCCCAAGTTTCCTGTGTACCCCTCCCGGCAAAGGAGAAAACCCTGGTTCCAATTCACATGAACTTTGCACCAAGGCTTTTCTTGCATAGCCCTCAAACATGTCTAAATACGATTGTTTCTAACAGATTGCCCATATCTGATATAGGGTATGGATGAAAATCTGTCATCTGCACCTTTATAACTGTCCAGTTTGGCTCTGCAACCCATAAAGACAGAAACAGACTTCAGAGGATAATTGGAACTGCAGAAAAAAAAATTGTTACCAACCTGCCTTCCATTGAGGACCTGCATATGGCACGAGTCAAAAAGAGGGCTGTGAAAATATCTATAGACCCCTCACATCTTGGACATAAATTGTTTCAACTTCTACCCTCAAAGCGACGCTACAGGGCACTGCACACCAGAAAAACTAGACACAAGGACAGTTTTTTCCCTAATGTCACCACTGTGCTAAACAAATAATTCCCTCTACACTGTCAAACTATTTACTGAGTCTGCATTACTATTACTATTAGTCCTCTCATTGTTCCTATCACCCATCTCTTCCCACTTGACTGTAACTTTGTTGCTTGTATCCTTACGATTTATATTGATTGTTTCCTAGTATGATTTGATTGCTTATTTGTACCCTATGACTATCATTGTACCTTATGATTCGAATAAAAAGAATGTATCTTTCTTTTTATGTACACTGAGGCCTATGCACCAAAGACAAATTCCTTGTGTTTCCAATCACACTTGGCCAATGAAGAATTCTATTCTATTCTATTCTATTCTATTCTATTCTATTCTATTCTATTCTAATTCTAATTCTAATTCTAATTCTAATTCTAATTCTAATTCTAATTCTATTTTATTCTAAAATGAGAAGAATGCTTCCCATTTGTGATTGGGGACTATTATCAATCCACAAAAGTACTATAATAGTCAGTGGTACACATCAATATAAAAGATAGCCGGAAAAAAATTGGGATCCTGCGACGTCCCTGTGGTTCCTCGCAATCTCCTTATTAGTAACCATCACGCATAATGGTTCTCAACAGCTTCCAATTAGGATGCAATTGCTGCAGTTCTCAAATGGACAAAAAAAAAATCAAGAAAAGCTGATCACAAGCACAGCAATGCTTTCTAATCATCAGAGCTCTGAGTCCATTTGGTCAGATAACGTAACTACAGCATGTCCAGGAAGACAGACTTCCTTTTGTCACACCCAGAAGAGAAGAAGACTTGTAATCTTGGAACCCCAACCACCATCAAAGGTAGCATATCTTTACCCTTGAAGAAAATCCTGGACCAGGGGTGGAGGAGAAGAGGGTAAAAGTAGTTAATACTTACTTCACTTTTATTTTAGTCAGCATTTTGGCAAGCTTGTTTGCCAATTTCTCCAGTCCTTTACCATATGTAATCTCCAAACTAGTTCTGTAGAGGAAAGAGTCAATGGGCACTCATTCCTCTTAGAAGTTAAAACTTTGGAAACTTCAGCAAGGGAGGGGGAAAATGAGCATTGCGTATGCGTGTGGGGGGGTGGGGAGAGAAGGAGAAGTGGAGAGACAGGAATCTATACAGCAGGAGTTAAAATAATATAATAATAGCCTTGGCCAAAACTGTGCTAGAGCCTGTGCAAGCCAGACTCTTCCGCTAAACAGTCTAATAAATCTCACAAAAGTCAGACTTGGAGGAAGTTAAATATGTGAAAACAAAATGGACAAATCCACCAGTCCAAAGATAATATTAAAATGCATAACTTCTGAGAGTCTGAATCAGGGGCACCCACAGGAATGTTTCTATGGGCAGAAGGGAAAAAAATCAAAGCTACTTTGGAGGCTATGCTTGCAATCTCTCTCCCTCCCTCTCTCTCTCTCTCTCTCTCTCTCTCTCTCTCTCTCTCTCTCTCTCTCTCTCTCCCTCCCTCTCTCTCTCTCTCTCTCTCTCTCTCCCTCCCTCTCTCCCTCCCTCCCCTCAAGTGACATCTAGGAATCAAGGATTATGGCTCATCAGTGTAGGTTGGCAAATGTCCTTCCTTGCCATTGCAGACCTTTTCAATCATGTTTTTGGCACTACATTAGAATTGACACGTCTCTTTACCAAATGATTTCTCAACTAGAATTCATTCATGCCTTTAAAAAATATTGAAAGGAAAGAATTTGATTTTTTTTACAAACACAATAAAATAGAAAGAAACTGAACACAGAGAGAAATTATGCTTTACCTATAACCGCCAATTCATCTGCTCTGCAACTGCTGGAAGCGGGGTGGTGTGGGGACAGTTTATTTAGCTGTACCAGAGGTGGTATTCAACCGGTTCGGACTGGTTTGGGTGAACCGGAAGCTCCGACAATCAGCTGCCCCACCCACCCACCCACCCCCACCCTATCCTGTCCTTTATTTCCTTCTTTCTAGCGCATCTCAATTGCTGTTCCACTTACCGTTGCTGATTGGAAGGTAAGCAGCTGAGCTTCTAAATGCTGCATTTTCAGCGCTGCGCTCAAGCATACAAAGCGTGCATGTGCGCGCAAAGCACTCTCACCAAACCGGTTGTTAAACCGGCAGCACCCCACCACTGCGCTGTACCCAATACTGGATTTATCCCTATGCATGTGTACACACACACACACACACACACACACACACACACATCCCTCCAAAACAACAACAACAATGAAGCAAAATATTTAAGCAGTTGCAATAGGTCATTTAGAAGTGGTTCGATTGTTGCTAAGTTTTTAAGAACTACCAAATGGTTTACACTCTAATTCAATAAATATTTTTTAAAATTTCCAGACAGCATGAATGCATCACCAATGGATAAATAATTATTTAGTTGTGCTTGGAAGGATGTTAATGGGATTTTGCGCGTTGTTTCAAAGGGTACTTTTTCTTTTGCCGACACCTCTTTAGGGGAAGGAGGGTGAATTTGAACTTTTCTCAAAACAACCGGTTTTCAGAAATACCTTCCTCTTCCAATACATGCTGCTCCCTTGTACTCGACAGAAACTATCTGTCATTCTGGAAAATTCATCTTTCCCTGCTGCTCTATAATTCATGTCACTCAGCAGCTCATATTAAAGTCGGCACTGCTCTCCTAAGAATTCTCATTTGCACTGTCATGAATCAGTTATGCCCTGTTTGCCCTCAGCACTCATGTAATTTACATGAGAAAATTGGTTTCCGTCTCTCCGCCACTCTTACTGGTTTCGACTGGAACGTAATTTATCAAACATGCTCCTTGAATGAGGGTGGAGCAGGAGAGGACTGTAAGAAAACGTATAGGACAAATAACGGGAAGACAGTTAAAACAGTTATTACAGACAGAGGTGATATAACTGGATCCTTGGAAGGCATTGATCACAGATTTGTATACTAATTCTGACACAGATGTACGTAAGTTGAGCAGTTTCTCTTGTTTATTCTTGATTTGATAATAGCAATAGCACTTAGACGTATATACCGCTTCACAGTACTTTACAGCCAGGGATGTTAAATTTTTACAAGGAGTTCTCTGCCCGGTTGCTGGGTTGGCGTGGCCATGGTGGGTGTGGCCTAGTCAACCTCCTGCACCACTGCAGCTTTGCCCTCCCCAGACTCCAGAGGCCTTCTGGAGGCAGTAAAAGGGCCCATTTCTGTAGTGTCCTGGCAATGACGTCGGGAGTTTTCCCCGAGTCAGCCAGCAACAGCAACAGCCAGGTCGTGTCTGATTGGTTAAGACGCGGCCTGGCTAAACGCGGGCAACTCTCTGTTACTTGATTGGCTATCCTGCCTGACAGCTCCATATAAATAGCTGTCAGGCAGGATTAGCCGCTGATTCTCTCCTGTATTTGCGTGCTGTTACTTCTGTTTGAATAAACTAGTTGTCTTTGCCTCACGGCGTCAGTCTGCGTTCTTGCCAACTCAACAATTTCCAGCCTCCCTGAACTTCCAGTAGGCCCGTTTTTCACCCTCCCCAAGCCTCCAGGCATGCTCTGCACTTACCTGCATCCAAAAAGGGGCGAGTGGGGACTTCTGGGAGGGGAATGGCAGAGTGGGCAGGGCCAGCCAGGAGTGGGGGGTTCTCCGAACTGCACAGAATCTTAGCTAGAGGTTCTCCCGAACCCTCAGCAGCCCACCCCTGTTTGCAGCCCTCTCTAAGCTGTTTTACAAAGTCAGCATATTGCCCCCAATGATCTGGGTCCTCATAAGTTACAACTGAATATCTAAAGCAGCCTCTGTTGAACTGCTCTGAGGTTGGAGTAATGCTGGGTCCATGGGTATCAACACTATCACAGGCAAGTGGGGGGGAAAACCCCACTTAACACACACTTCAGGAAAGCAGCATACAACTCGGGGGTCACGAGCTTTGCAGGCAGGCAAAGTTCGCAGATCTTGTTATCTTTTGTTTCAAAGGCTAAGATGACTGCTCAATTCACTGAGATTAAGAATTTTGAAATTAATTTAAATGGCAACTTTGAAACAATCTTCAGTTGAAATCAGAATGGCATCAAATAAACACTTGGGGTTGGGGATGTCCCCGTGTTCTATGATGCAATCTAGAATTGAAATGTTTTTGGATGAACTGGTAGAGCAACTATGTCTGACATTACTCCATTAAATTGTATATCTGGATTAATTTTTGAACACAGGTTTTGTGTGAACACAGCTCTTTTGCATAAATTGGCTTACTGTGTTAGGTATGAACACAGACATTGTACTTTATTCAATAAAGGTAAAGGTTCCCCTCGCACATATGTGGTAGTCGTTCCCAACTCTAGGGGGCGATGCTCATCTCTGTTTCAAAGCCGAAGAGCCAGCGCTGTCCGAAGACGTCTCCGTGGTCATGTGGCCGGCATGACTGAATGCTGAAGGTACATGGAATGCTGTTACCTTCCCACCAAAGGTGGTTCCTATTTTTTCTACTTGCATTTTTACATGCTTTTGAACTGCAAAAGCTGGGACAAGTAACAGGAGCTCATTCCGTTACGCAGCACTAGGGATTCAAATCGCCGATCTGCTTATCTTTCTGATCGACAAACTCAGTGTCTTAGCCACCGAGCCACCGCATCCCTTACTTTATTCAATAAACCATGATTAAAACCAACTGTGACTCACTGCAATGTGTGAACCCAACTAGTTACTGAGCCAAATACTTGCTTGATTCAGAATCAGACTGTTAAGAATAGTTTCAGCTCCTAAAAAGTTGTGCATTTTATTTTCTCAGCATTATGAAGAGAGAGAGAGAAAAACCCTCTGATGCTCCAGCATCCATGAAAGGAAGAGCAGTGATTTTTGTTCAACTTCATTTCCCCCTCCCTTTAACTGCACAGATGGTAAAATGTTTCATTCCATTTATAAAAGCATCACTTTCATAAAGACATCTCATACAAAGGAAGTCCTAAGGTTTAAGATGCAAGACAAATCTTCAGTGGGGTGGCAATTGCTTTTTGAAAGGTAAAGCTAATGAAAACCATGGTGCTCAAAATATTTGACAAGAAAATGAATTGGGTTTTCAGGATGAAATAAGCTGCAGCTAAAAGTCGTCCCTCTCTCTCTTCGGTGGATAAGTACATCTGAGTCAAGCTTATGGAACTTTTGTTATGGAATATAAAAATAAACCATAACTGCTACAAAAAATGTCTTCTAACCTAGAGATACAACTGATAGGAAGGAAGTAGCATGGTAGATTTCAATTGAATGTCATCCATTTTAAATTAAATGGAACGGTTTAAAATTATTCCATATTGAAATCAGTAAAGCATAAAAATTATAGACAGTGTTTCCCATGCTGTAAGATGTTATTCAGAATGAGGGTGTGGCTGTTCCTACATAATTCCCATCGCCAGAATGAAATCATGTAGGATGAACCAAGCTGAGGATCTGATTCAATAGTTCCCATGCCAATCAAGACTGGAAAAATGTGGCCCTCCCAACTGTTGTTAGATTGTCGCTTCGAATGTCTGCATTCTGTTTCCATGATGGCTGAAACTGCTTGGGACTGTCATCCAACACAATTTGAAGACTATAGATTTCCTATCTAGACCATAAAGTGAACTTTAGGTAAAGAATATTCTAGATCACCTTTTGAATAATTTGTCAGGCCTGTAGCCATATTTCTCTTGGATCTTTGGCCTGCCACACTTTCTATTATTCTACTACGCCTTTTTCTATTGTGGGAAAATGGGAGGGGGGATTGTACGGAATTAGATGCTATGTAACCAAAACAAAATTCCTTCTAGAAAGCCAAGGTCATACTTTGTCTCTACACCTGACAGGAACTGGATGGGTGGAACTGCCATCATGGCAATGGAAGATTGGGCCATGTGTTGGGCTTGTGAGTGTGGGGAAAGATCTTGAACTTTCAACTGGGTGGGGAAAACTGGGAAGCTTTTAGATTCAGGTTTTCCCAGATGTACCAACATGGCTCCGTTAATAAATTGGAACTTTGAGCAATACTTTGCCTTGGACTATGATTTACTTTTGGGTGCTATTTGGAACCCTGACATAATTGCGTAATAAGCCAACAATAGGGTTCAGATTAAATTCCTTTGTTTAACTGGCACTGCCAGCTGGACTGAGCCCCCCAAATTGGGTGTCCTATGTTGGAGGTGGCTGATAGGATAGAGAGAAGATCTCCACCCTGATGTCCTCTTGGATTTTAGTCTTTATTTAATTTTTCATAACTATTTTGTATTATATTTTTAAAAACTTTTTTATAATTCTATAAAAAAGAGTTGCTGCAACCATGAGATGGGAAGCATGTAAATTTAACAAATAAATAATATATAAAATGTGCCAAGTAACTAACCTGCAGCAGAGTGACATGTGGAGCACATCAAATAACACTAGAGGTGATCAAAATAAATACAGCAAGGAGGGAATTAGAGCAGCTGTCACCCAAAACATATTTTCCCCTTATTACAAGAGCTATACAGTATTGGCTTTCAATTAATATCTGAACTGAATTCAGAGGTCTCCTGTTTAAGATCTTTAAAATCCTGTTGAGTTTGGAAATGGGGCAACTTATAGTTAATCCTCTTCCATATGAGTTACCCGTTCCTCATAATCATCCACAAGACACATTGATCCAGCATTTCACTCTTTTTTCATTTAACAGAACTTATTTATTTCTTTTTTTGTCATCTTGATCATTTCAAAATAGATGCTAAATAGATGATTGATTTCACTTGTATCAACAATGTTCTGCAGAGCTTCTGGGTTTCCCCATTGGCTGGAATTTGCTCCACTATCTCTTGAAATTGAGTTGATGTAACATTCGTGGGTCTCTAAAGGGGATTTGCGCCTCGTTGGCTCAGATGTCTTTTGCCTAAGACTGTGATGGCGGACCTATGGCACGCGTGCCAGAGGTGGCACGCAGAGCCCTCTCTGCTGGCACGCGCGCCATCACTCCAGCTCAGATCTCTGTGGCGTTTCTTTCGTGAGCTTCTGTTTCCCTGCAAATGATGAAACAGAAGCTCACGAAAGAAAAAGATCTTACCTCTCGCTGCGCTGCCGGTGTTGGGATGCCCACCTGCTGCACATGTGCACATCCATGCAAATCCACGCATGCATACGCCCACATGTCCATTTATGCAGGTGCACACACCTTTCATGCAGGCACATGCAGTTTGGGCACTCGGTTTCTAAAAGGTTTGCCATCACTGCCTAAGACCAGCACCTAGCTGATTCCAGTTTATAATGCAAGTCGGGTTGATTTGAACTTTCCTTGGCTCTTTATAATCTACCTGTGGAAATGACTTTATCATTCTCTTTGCCTTCTCTTCCTTTGGCATTTTCTCTAGGTCAAAACTTCTAATTTCTCTTTTAAATTAATCATCCTGTATTGCTATTTCTGCAAATTCAGGTGTGGTTAATTTTTACTATCCGAACACGCCAAGTTCTTAAACAAATTGACAGTCTTGTAACCAATCACAAATAAAAATAAAAATCTTCAATACTTTCCCTATAAAAGATGTGGCTCTATGAATGTTTGGGTAACAGCAGGGGTGGGCTGCTGAGGGTTTGCACGGGTTCGGGAGAACCTCTAGCTAAGAATCTGCCCAGTTTGGAAAACCAGCAAATCCCACCCATGGCTGGCCCCGCCCACCCTGCCCTGCCCCTCCCATCCCTCCCACCCTGCCCCACCCACCCTGCCTCTCCCCTCCCAGGAGTCCTCACACAGCCTGTTTGGGATGCCAGGTAAGTTCACAGCCTCCAGAGCCCGGGGAAGGACATTTTCACCCTCCGAGATGCTCGAGAAAAGCCTCCAGAGTCTGGGGAGGGTGAAAACACCCCCCCTGTGGTGCCGGAGGCTGACTAGGCCATGCCCATTATGGCCACGCCCACCCCAGAACCAGGCAGCGAACCTGTTGCTAAAATTTTTGAAGCCCATCCTGGGTAACAGTATATGAGAGCACACTATCGTCAGGCCAAACATCATGGAACAGAAATAAAATCCAGGTATATAATATTATTCTGAAACTTGTCTTTTCCCTCCAAAGCATCAGCTGTCCTGGTAACCACTGGGTGAGTGAGTAAATTAAACACTCTTTGCAAACAATGCAGAGTCTCGTTTTTAAAGCCTGCTCCACGTGACACCAACTCTCTCTTCCTTCCCAATTTTGAAAGCAAAAACAAATTCAGTCACAGACGTCATTACATTCTTTCACGCTGTTCATACATACCTCTGTTGAAGTATAGATAAGAGTTGCTTGCAGTGATTATCTCCATTTTTAGAATACCCTTTCAGCGCTTGGTAGGCCTGATCATGCTGAAACACAGCACAGGGACTGAGTCACTTAGAAGGCTGAACATTTTGCAATATTTCAAGCCTACACTAGGGTGACCGGTTATGTTGTTCTTACACAAAGCATTTGGAATTGTCTGTACCTGCATGGGGTGTGGTATTGTGTGTTTGTGGGGAGGGAGGGGTGGGGGGAGAGGAATGAGTGAGTGGCAATGATTCTTCCCAGCAGGAAATATTGGGAATAAAGGAGCGGAAACTTAAAAGAATAACTCATTTTGTAAACTGATGAACCAGTGAGAATATACAGTGCCCAGATTTGCACAAGAATTTCAGCTACTAAGATGCAACAATTTTCAGTATCTGACATCTCCACCCAAGAAACTGAATTCCCGGCCAACTCACAAAGAGATGTATTTACAATATCACCACACCTTTTTTTTCCCAGCATCCACACAGTAGGAGGCCTGCTCAGTTGCCTCCCACTTTCAAAAACACCAGTTTTTCTGTCCTTAATGTATGAATGATGTTAATTTTTGAAAGCATTCCAGGTTTAATAAAACTGAAAAGCACAAAGCATCAGAACCTAAACCAGCTTGTACCCACATGTAGTGGATCCAGATCAAGCAGAGAAAGACAAACATTCTGTTAACTCTATCCAAAAATCTTTGAAATATTGAAATACAAATGAAATATTTCTAACTTCCAAAGATCAAAATAGTAATAGCACTTAGACTTATATACCGCTTCATAGTGCCCCCTCTAGGCATTTTCCAGATTCAGCATATTGCCCCCCAACAATTTGGCTCCTCATTTTATTGACCTCAGAAGGATGGAAGGCTGAGTCAATTTTGAGTCATCTGTCTGAAACGGTATAGGGTTTCCTGCCTAGGCAGGGGGTTGGACTAGAAGACCTCCAAGGTCCCTTCCAACTACTATTGTATTATTATTATTGAGTGGGTCAGGATTGAACTCCTGGCTGTGGGCAGAGTTAGCCTGCAATACTGCATTATAACCACCCTGCCACCAAGGCTCAAATACATTTGATGCTGTAATATATGGATATTATCCTCAAGGATATTAATGTTCCTCATTTGTTTTTGCAATGCATCTACCAATGATAGAGAATTGAGGGTATGTTTCTTTCAGGTTATCGTCCGGTCAAAATCACTCACTGATGAAGCTCAGAGAAAAGAGTTACGTACATATGATTGTGATAATTATTTGAAATAAAGGTTCTAGCAAGGATTAGAATCTTATTGAGGCAGGAGACCAATGCGACAAAATCAATGATTGAACAAATAATGTTTTCCAACTACTAGGAAGGGCACTTGCATTTCATCTTCTTTCCTCTATAACTCTGTTTCAAACAATCAGAGGAAAGTTTGTCTTAACGCTGCCTGTAACTTTTTTGCAGCCTTCTTGACCTGCCATTTGAATGATAAAGTGTAGTCTTTGAACTGGGAAAAGTTAGACACTTCTGATGTGGGATACAGGTGGACAATATTGATTGGCAGAGGGATATAGGCAGCTTTATAAATTTTGGACCTGCTTTGAAAGGGGGAAAGGAAGCTACTGTTGTTGCAACAGCAATGTATGGCTGTGAAAGTTGAACCATAAGAAGGATTGAGCGCCGAAGAATTGAGGACTTTGAGCTATGGTGCTGGAGAAGACTCCTGCAAGTCCCTTGGACTACAAGGCGATCAAACCTGTCAGTCCTAGAAGAGATCAACCCTGACTGCTCTTTGGAAGGCCAGATCCTGAAGATGAAACTCAAATACTTTGACCACCCAATGAGAAGGAAGGACTCACTGGAGAAGAGCCTAATGTTGGGAAAGATTGAGGGCAAAAGAAGAAGGGGATGATAGAATGAGGTAGCTGGATGGAGTCACCAAAGCAGTAGGCATGAGCTTAAATGGACTCCAGAGGATGGTAGAGGACAGGAAGGCCTGGAGGAACGTCCATGGGGTCGCGATGGGTCGGACACGACTTCACAACTAACAACAACAAACTAGGGGGGCAGGGACTTCCGGTTCCGGCGGCTGACGGTGATGGGCAAGTCGTTTGCTCGCTCCAGCTCCCCGGTGGGCTTCCCCACTCCCTGGGGGGCACAGGACGCCCCGAAGAGGCGTCCTGCCGGAGGAGCGGCTTCACGGGGGATCCCTGCATCGGCGGCGGCTGGTGGGGGCCCCCCTGCTTCGCTCTAGGCATCGGGGAGCAGTATCGGAGGGCGCGTAAAGCGTCTTCGCAACAGGCTGATCGGAGAATGAAAAAACAGAAGGAAGCAGCGGCGGTGTGGTGAGGCTCTACC
Source organism: Natrix helvetica (assembly GCF_964273705.1). Taxonomy (NCBI): domain Eukaryota; kingdom Metazoa; phylum Chordata; class Lepidosauria; order Squamata; family Natricidae; genus Natrix; species Natrix helvetica. Next base: position 162,185,233 of record NC_138548.1, on the reverse strand, counting down.
CCCCTTCATTCCCTTTCTTGACTTGAAGAACTTTTCAGCACTTTAAAACCTTTACTTTCGGATAACTTTGGAGGCGCGGCTGGAGGGAGGGGGATTTCCCCCCCCTCGGACAAGCGGCTTGGAACAATTTTGCTCTCAGCCCCAGGAGAAGGAGGAGGGGGGAGAGCCAACCAATGATGCCACACCCTTGTTAAAGTGACTTTTCATTGAACCTAGCTCCATAAGTTACTGATGATCTGTGGACTTTGGGAACTTTGAAAACTTTGTTATGCCTCTGAGCCCGAAGCTGGCAGGGCAAGATGGCACACTTCCGTTGTCTTCATGAACTGTGAAACCTGACTCCACCTTTAAAAATTCAGGCTTCCGGTCTTTGTCTCCGTGCTACCCAGAAGAATCTCTTGTGGATTGTTACTCTTTGAACTCTCTGGGGGGAAAAATTTTATTCTATTGCCAGATTGACTAGAGAAATTCTCTCCTGCTTGGATCTTCTGCCTCCTGGACTCATCTGGCTGCTCTGCTTCTCCAGCTGTCCATTCTTCACACTGACTGAACTCTTTATTCTATAAACTATGTCTCCTAAAAGACCACCCCCTGGAAAACCTGGCTTTGCTACCTCTGCCCCGACATCAGCAACATCTAGTCCTGCCACACAATCAAAGATTACAGACCTGATGCAACCTAAAAGTACAGAGATGGATTTGCAACAAATGCTCCAGCAACTCATACAGGGCCAAGAGGAAATTAAGAAACAATTAAAGGAAATGAAAGAAGAAATTAAAGAGAACCAAGTCCAAATCTATAAGAACTCACAGAGACTGGACCTTGTGGAGGGTGGGGTGGCGGAGGTGAGGGGGGGGGTAGAAGCGGTGCAGAAGGGAAACAAAGAACTTGATACCCAACAAATGAAAACAGAATTTGAGAGAATGTCCTTTTATCTTAGATTTCAAAACATGATAGAAGCAGATGAGGAAAACATAAGGGACATCATGACAAACATTCTGGCTGAATATATACACAAAGAAAAACAACAGATGGAATGGGAGATAGATCTGGTTTATAGAGTGAACTCAGCCTATGCCAGAACACACAATGTACCCAGGGAGGTACATATTAAATTTCTTAGAAAAAGCACAAGAGATGAAATTCTGGGTGTACAAAGGGGGCAGGCACTGACATACCACGATAGGGAAATAACCATCTTGAAGCAGATCCCCAAGAAAATTAGGGAAAAAAGGAAAAATTATTCGCAATTGGCGAATAAATTATACCAGAAGGGGGTGTGGTTTAGATGGTTGATGCCTGAAGGTATGTTGATATTCTGGGAGGAGACAAGAATTAGAATTAACACACCCATAGAGGCGCAGGCCTTTATGGAAAAAAACAAAATACACCTAGAAAAAACAGAAGATCCTACAACGGATATGCAGGACACGAGAGGGGCCGGAGCTCTGCCAGCGGGGGGAGAAGGGGCAATACCAAGAAAGCTCAGATCACAAAAATGAATAAGAAAATCTCATTGATATAAACTGACTGAAAGTAGTAATGGAATTAATATGTGGATTATATATTACAATCTATAAACTGATTGAAAGTACTAATAGAATTAATATGCTGATTATATATGACTATGCATTAATGTTTTATATTCAGATGTATACTATGAGTTTGGAGGGAGGGGGCGCCTACCACACTTTGCAACTGCCAAAATTTGTATACCTTTCCATTACCTTTTCCCCTGTAAATGTTAAAAAACCAATAAAACTTTTTTTAAAAAAAAAAAACTAGGGGGGCAGGATAATATGTGTTTTCCCCCCCTTTTTAAAAAAAATTCACATTTTATTCAACATTTTTGTTTAATTTTTTCTCTGTTTAATTTTTTTTTCTTTGGGGGTTTTGTATTTTAACCTTTTCAATAAGAAATAAAATAAAATATATATTTTTGTTTTTTAAGAAGACCTTCGGATGGTGCAATTCGGAAATGGGCCCAGGGCAGAATTATATTTGATTAATCAAACTCCTTCAACTTTACCTTAGATTACTTAAGTATTATTCATCCGATTGTTCCCGTCAACTGGATAACTCCCCCACCACCCGCTGGTTATTTTTGGGTGCAGGTTATCTGCCAGCGTTCCCCACAGATTTCCCACCTACTAGCTTCAGCCAAGCGAAGAAGAAAAGAGCTGTTCAAGGAGAGGGGAGGCTGAACTGGGAAAACAGATTAAGTTTGGGCAGGAGGAGGATTCTGGCAAAGCTGTGTTTTTTAACACGAGCATTGTGTTAGTTTAGTATGATTAGTGTGATGTTACCCATGTCATAGGCACATGGGTGTTTGCATGATTGGGACCAGTGGTGGGTTCCTACTGATTCGGCCCGGTTCGGCTGAACCGGTAGTCGTTTGGCCATAGGTGCCGCCATCTTATTTTTGACTCCTGTGCATGCACAGAAGCATTTTTATAGTACTGTGCATGTGCGTGCAGCTCACATCAAGTGTTGCACATGCACAAAGCGCACATACACATGCTGTGCAACCATGAGCGAACCGGCAGTAGCGGCTGCTGGAACCCATCCCTGATTAGGACCCTAGGTTGGAGGTTAGCAAGCCCAGGTTTGAGACCCAAGTACTGCCATGGGGCAGGGTGAGCTCTCATCTTTTGCTCCCAGTTTTTGCAGGAGACATAAAAGGAGCGAGCTGGTAATGGCGGCGGCTGAAGGCTCCGCCCACCCACCCAGATGCTTCTGCGCACTCAGAAGCATCTGGGTGGGTGGGCGGAGCCTTCAGCCGCCGCCACTACCGGCTTGCTCGATCCAGGACGAACCGGCAGAGACTCACCTCTGCACCCCACCGTCAGCAACAGTGATGTCACTGGCTAAATCCTTTCATTCTTGAAGTGCCTCGGCGCTTTTAACACAAGTGAAAACAAAACAAAACAAAACTTTCAAAACTTCAAGAACGCCCACTAGCTTCAAAGACGAGACTGAAACCAACGAACAAAACATTCAGGAGGCTCCTATGCTGCTCGCGCTCTTTCCCACTGGGTTTCTTCTCCTGCACTTTCTTTTTATCTTTCATAATCAACACCTTCATTTTTCCAGGTCGTCTCCAGGATGGAACCTCATCAGAAAATCAAGTTGCCAGAGGTGAAGAGTAACATGCCTCCGCATGTTAAGCCTGCACAAAAAGCAACTGAGATGCTCGTTGTCAGCTTAAGGAGGAGTGAGCAAGTTAGAGACAGAACATCTGAAGAGTAAAAAGATAAAGAGGGAAGGGTACTTAGAGCACGCAAGAATCTACGGCCGGCTGCTCAATCCAGAAGCCAGCTTCCAGGTAAGAGCCCTCAAACGAGTCCTGCAGGAACAAGGAATTCTTCCTGCTTGCCTCCAAGCCCTTTTGAAACTGTCCCCTTTCCAAGCAGACATCCAGTCTTCTGGTCAAAGGGGTGGGGTGGGGGGGAAACAGAAGGAGACAATTGCACAGAAAGGCCCAGTTTCTACTCACCACGCAGCCAGCAAGTGGGTTCTTCATTCTGAGCTGCTTGCTATTCCAGTAGCATTTCCAGTTTGGTCAAAGATTTGAGGCTGGGTGTTTCACAGCAAGCAATGAGGTCAGATGAGCAAAGCAAATACAAAGTAATTAAGGGACTAGCCCAATGGGTGATGTGATGGTTATCCAGTGTGCTTCCTGATAGACGAGGGAAAACCAAAAGGCTTGAAGCAGTTTGGAGATTGATTTCTGAGCATGTTTAAAATGTTTTATTATTATTATTATATGTTTTATTGAGTCCTTCGTCTTTAATAAACATAAAAAGCTCAATGTCTATTCCGTGTTTCCCTAAAAATAAGACAGGATCTTATTTTCTTTTGACCCCCGAAATAAGCGCTGGGCCTTATTTTCGGGGAGGCCTTATTATTTTTGAGGTGCAGGTGGCAGTGAGCCTGGTCACCTCATGGCTGCTGCTGTGTTGCAATATTTTCAGGGAGGGCTTATTTTAGCCCATGCGCTCAAAAGCCCGATCGGGCTTCTTATCCGGCAAGGTCTTATTTTTGGGGAAACCAGGGTATGAAGAGCATGTTGTCTGAGTACAATTCGTTTTGAATAATAAAGGCAATGCATTTCTAATTTTACATGTCTGAACAGCAGCAAGAATTGCTTTTGCACAACGGTGGAAAAAGGAAAAGATCCCTTCGGATGGAAGCGTTATAAAAAAAATCAGATTGTGCAGAGATGGACAGACTAACACTAAAAATAAAGGAGAAGGAAGAAACAATACTTTTTTAACAGGGAATTTGTTTTATCAATGGCTAACTAACAGAAACAGAGGTTAGAAACCAAAAAGAATGAAGAGAATTATATTTTAAAAAGTTTTTTTTAATATGGATAAGCTAATGTGACTTTTACTATGTGATTATTATCAATTATATACACATTATGATTATCTTTATGTTTGTCATCTTTTTGTTACTCAAAATGAGCATTTCTTTTTTACCAGCCTGCAAACAGAGCAGCACTGTACAATGAAAAGTGATCCTGCTAGGGTAGAGTGGGGAAAAAGTTGGGTTAGAACTGACCACCCTCCCTCGTAATTCAGATCTTCGGTCATAAAACTCAGTAGGTGACTCTGGACCAGTTATGTGTCCGAAACCTTTAGCACTGATGGTCAATTTGAAGCATCCATACTGGACTGCACACAGGAAAGCCAGAAAATCAATGTAGCAAACACTTCTGTCCAAGTTTTCCAAGCAGCAGAACTGAACTATATTGAGTAGCCGTCCCCCGTTACATCTTCCACAACTTCTCCCCCAAAGTACTGCAGATCCTCCCTTGATGTGATTCCATAAGCACATGAAATTTGTTTTAATTAGTGACATTTTCTACTCTTGGTGTTTTCCAAAGAAAAATTTCGGAAATAAATGCAAGAGCCAAGCAATAAAGAAGAGTTTTCTTTTTGTGTCCTACTTCTTAGCTTCTCCTTGGATCAAGGTAGCTGCTAAAGACATTCAACTCGACTCCCAACTCTTAAGCATATTGTTCAGCCTGGACTCATGAAAAGGCCCATGGGAAACACCCAAAGAAAAGAAAGTCAATGCCTTAAGTGATGTAGATGGCAAAGAAGCTGCTGATAAATGTTGGATAGTTGTACTGCCATATGGGCCATTTTTGATGTCCACAAGTAAACGTGTCAAGTGGAATGGAATTGAATGGAATAGAATAGAATTCTTTATTGGCCAAGTGTGATTGGACACACAAGGAACTTGTCTTTGGTGCGTATGCTCTCAGTGTACATAAAGAAAAATAAAATACAATACATTAATCAAGAATCATAAGATACAACACTTAGGGATAGTCAATAGGTTACTAATAAGCAATCAAATTATTCCTTATGGGAAACAACCAGACAGGCATTTCTGCTGTTCCCAATCTTCCCTCAACACACCTTCCAAGCATATTGAACAATTCAAGGTGTGCCCATTTTTCTTTGCTCGAGACAAAAGCAAACACAGGCAAGGCACACCTAGGATTATGCAAGCTGTTTTCATTCAAGGTGTAGGAGAGGGTTGAAGATATCATAATACTGGGAAACGTGTTAGGTAGCTAGCTAGCTAAAAAAGATGACTAGACTATCTTAAGGACCACCTATCTCTGATCATTTCTGCCCATCCTGTATAATCAGGCAGATCAGGCATAATTTAATCAGTGAGGACCAGGAAACGCACTTTTCTCTCACAGCACTTGTCTCTGAACAGTATCCTCTCTGACATCCCTATGGTCCACACCCTGAAAGTGCTTAAGAGGTTTTTGAAAACCTGGCTGATTCCACAGGCTTTGAATTAAGATGAGAGGCATGTTTGTCATTGAATTTTTTAAAGTTACTTTGAATGTTTCTCTTCTAGACAGGTATCATTCTTTTCCTCGCTTTATTATTCTGTTTTGAATGTTGTCCACCAGTGGTGGGATTCAATTTTTTTTACTACCAGTTCTGTGGGCATGGCTTGGTGGGCGTGGCAGAAGAAGGATACTGTAAAATCTCCATTCCCTCCCCACTCCAGGGGAAGGTTACTGCAAAATCCCCATTCCTTCCCAATCAGCTGGGACCTGAGAGGCAGAGAATAGATGGGGCCGGGGCCAGTCAGAGGCGGTATTTACCGGTTCTCTGAACTACTCAAACTTTCCGCTACCGGTTCTCCAGAACTGGTCATTACTTGCTGAATGCAACCTCTGTTGTACCCTGCTCAAAATCTTTATGGAGCTGGGTGGCCTTCTAAATTTGACAGACAAACGAGCAAGACACATTGGTTCAAGAACAATAATTTAACATTGTTTAAAGCAGAACAGGTTTTGGTTATTTTATGTGGTTACAAATTATGATTTAGTGTGATATGTAAACCCATCCATTGTGTTGAATGTTGAGAAAAAGAACATGATTTGATTTTTGCAGAAACATAACAGATGCCTGAATCCAAACAGGCTAAACTATTATTCCCAGGCAGTCCAATTTGTACTAAACATATTCATATATATTCATATGTGGAATATTAAACCGAAAACAAAAATGGAGGAAGGGTGAGGAACCCTGCTTCTATCTCTTGAGGCTGAATGGTTCCTTAGTGCCCCAAGCAACAGATCTGCTCAGGGTGTTGGTACAACATATTTTAAAGCAGATCCATCTTGTACATTCTAGGTAAAGAGTGTAGTTCTTTTAGAGCTTCGCCTGAATACATGGGGATACAGGTGAGGGGATAATGTTCTCCAGCCCCTGAAAGTGATATATAACCCATTGGCAGTGGTGTGATTCAATTTTTTTTACTATCAGTTCTATGGGCGTGGTTTGGTGGGCGTGACAGGGGAAGCATACTGCAAAACCCCCATTTTCTCCAAATCAGCTGGGACTCAGGAGGCAGAGAATAGATGGGGGTGGGACCAGTCAGAGGTGGTATTTACCAGTTTTCCAAACTACTCAAAATTTCTGCTACTGGTTCTCCAGAACTGGTCAGAACCTGCTGAATACCACCTCTGCCCATTGGCCTGGAAACAAATACCTCTCTTAATACCATTTAAAAGTAGTGTTGTACTGTTAGGTCTCTCGGTACCTAACTCTGGTGTCAGGAAAATAAATGTGTTGAGAAATTGCACAAATCAAAGAAAGGACACCTCTAGGTGCTCTGACCTATCTTACTATATTTGAAATTATTAAACAAAGAAGCAACAACGAAAATCCATCCTTATCTTTATTTTCAGAAATGCCTTTCGTCATTTTTAGAAGATGAAGAAGGGTGACAGTGATGCCTCCTTTGGAAGGGATTGAAGGGAAATATATTCTTGAAGGGATTCCTGAGTGCTGGACGCAGTGATGGACTTAAATTATGAAGACAGGAAGGCAGTCTCTACCTGAAGAGGTAGAGTTGAGGTAGAGGTAGCAAATACTTTCCAGTGGGACAAATGGTTGGAGAGTCCAACCAATCACCAAAGAAGATAATAGAATCCCTCTTTCTAGATAAGGTCAAACTGATTCCAACAAAGAGTTATTGGGATACTTTCAGTTGGGTTTCTACACCAAGCAGGAAATTCAATCAAAAACAAAGGATGAACTTTAAGGAAATCTACACCAAGAGTCCATAGTGGCTTTTTCTATACATTTTGATACATTCTTTAGTGGATTTTTCTATACAGTTCAAAAGGTCTTGGGAAATGGGAGAAGCCAATTTATTTTTTGCCTTCATGGAATCACTGAATTATCCTTCTAGTATTAACTCTCCCTCTAAGAAAGCCTTTTTTTTTTTTTTAGGGAATGGTACGACTCGAGACATCCACAGATTTTGCAAAAGTGATTTTGATCCGAGATTAAAACATGTCCTTAGTATTGACAATGGTGCCTGTGGCACGCTCAATACTAAGAAAATCCTCTGCTCACTAAAAAAACGCCTAGGATTTGCCTCTTGAGATGATTTTAATAAACTACCCTTTCTGAATATCTGTCTCACTGACGGGAGGATCTTCCATTTGGGCAAGTAGAAATTTCCACTGATTCCTCAGTTCTCAATCTGTTTCAGAGGCATAAATGCTTTCAGGGACATCAGCAAATGGTGACGCATCACTTTAGGAAAGTGCTGTATCAGATAGTCTTTTCAGACAGGATATGGCTTGTATCCAATGTAAATAGGAACTAATACCAGCAACACTGGAAGTTTTAAAGAAGAAATTGGCTAACCATTTGTTTGAAGTGATGTAGGGTTTCCTGCCTAAGCAGGGGGTTGGACTAGAAGACCTCCAAGGTCCCTTCCGACTCTGTTATTCACGCCTCTTCTCTTATTATGGAAAAGACATTTCCATACTGAAGTTCTATCAGTTTTTATGTGAACTTTGCTTTGCCCAAAGAGTTACAGTATTCCATTTCTATCCTGACTTTCAATCAAGGAACATCAAGGTGGTAGGAGCAGCAAGGTCCATGCAGCTTTCTTTCAGCACTATCCAAAGCTCCTTATTGTGAGTTGTGTACAACTATGTTCCTGGTGCCTGAGGTCAGTTTATTGAACATATGCAAATGATTCCATATACTACTGGAAGGTAAATGGTTTGTGTGTGTGATGCTCAATTATAATGTGTTTTAAGCTAATCATGCTTTATGGCTTGGCATGAAGTGGGAGTCCAGCTCTTGCGGTTTATGCAACAAGTAAAAGCTTAGTGTGTGATTTGTGAATCCAACTTCTGGTCAATCTGCTTAGAGGACTTCAGCCTAGGTTCAGGCCTTAGGTTTCTCTCAGCAGTCATTTAATTAGAAAGAAGACAAGTGAAAATAAAAGTCCTAATGCTTAGTGTTTATTATGAAAGTGTTTTCAAATCTAAATTCACAATATTGATTGATTGATTCCAAGAATTTCAGAAGAATGGTTATTTTTATATTTACGACAAAAAAGGAGAAAGAAGCAAAATCCAAGGCTACACACATTGTTCTCTTTTTGACTGTGGAATATGCCAGTTAAGTTCTGATAGTTCTAGGAATTTCTTGACTCTTCGATTGTCTTGAAATCTCAGGGGGGGGGGGGGGACATTACCACTTTCAGTCCTGAGGTGACCAACTGAATATGGCACAGAAAGGATGTTCCCTTTTGCTGTAGGTTGCACTTTCCATGCACACCTGTTGTGCCCCCCCCCCCACCTTCACCATATCAGATTGGCTTGAATCAAACATTGTTTTGATCTGATTGTCATTACCCTCTGGTTAGGATCACCTTATTGTAGCACTAATGGGCAAGGCTAAAGCGAAGGTCGAAATAAATACTACCAACATGAAAACAAAGGGAAGCCATTTCCCAAGTATGCAAAGCTGAGCCAGGCACTTAATTTTCATTTCAGTTAAAAACATGCTGCGATGGAACCTACACCGAGACAGCTCCTCCAAAACCTCAAAGACAATTCTGAAAGAGAGAAACTACAGCTGGGCAGTTTAGCAGCAGCATCCCATGTATCCAAGGAAGACTCTTGTAGTAGAATAAGAGCCCTTTTGATTGTTTTTGATTTCCAGATGGCTGGATTTGGAATATTTTGGTCATTCCCACAGCAGCATACAGAACTTTTAATTTATGAGAATCCAGGAATACAAAGAACATAGCAAACAATAATGAAATAATTATTAATAACAAGAGAGAAGAAACTATTCCATCTGCTTCTTACAGAAAGCTAAAGTTTATGTTGTGGTGAATATATGTGTGTGTACATATGTGTGTGTGTATATATGTATGTTTGCACACACACACACACACACCTATTAATTTGTGGTGAGAAGAATGCACATTAATAGCCCTAAATGCCAACTTCTGGCATGTATTGTTAAAGTGATGACAGGCTGTCTAATTGACCTGCACCATCAGCATAATGTGTAACCTATATCCTTTAATATAGAGCAGGGGTGTCCAAACTTGAGAACTTTAAGACTTGTGGACTTCAACTCCCAGAATTCCCCAGCCAGCCATGCTGGCTGGGGAATTCTGGGAATTGAAGTCCACAAGTCTTAAAGTTCCCAAGTTTGGACACCCCTGATATAGAGTGTAAGACAAGCTAAAGAAACCGGCATTCAGTTAGATCATAATTTTCCCATCATTTATGGGAAACTATAGCATTCATCGAGCACACAACCACGCTCAATTCCAGCTGTGGAATAACTGGAACCAAAGCATAGCTTCATAGGCCATCAGTCTGAAGAAGTTCCTCCAGGATCCCAGAAATGTATTGGATCAGGTGTGAAAACGGATGGTTAATCTCCTGCTCTAATAATCCCAACTCAAGCTTTTATTCTGCTAGAAGATGAAAGAGACCTACCTCCATTTATCAGATATAAGGAAGAAACCCGCTTCAGCATGTGACAGGAGTAGGGAGGAAAACACACGTTAATGCTTCTCAGAAGAATGGCTCCTAGCTCGATGTCATTAGCGACTAATATCTAATATTTTCTCCTTAAACAAAATGAAGAATGTGCATTTTTGTTTGTGGGATGTGCAAGGAAGAGAGAGAAAGTGAATTCTGGAATATATGCACCTTTCCCTCCATTGTACATAAATTTTCAGTATGAACCAGTGCATGTGATTAAGCTCCAATTAATGGTACTATTTAAAAACAGTAGAAATTGGGGATATAAGAGAGGAAAGGAGCAAGTTGTCTGTGTAAGGGCTGAATGACAAGATGAGTACAAAGATAAAGTCGCCCAAACCTCTATGTTGGGCCTTAGGTAAACCAATCCTATAGGAAATGGCAACCTGCATCAAAGAGGCAACGAATGAGAAATCCACTTGAACCAACTCAAAAATGACAACAGATATGTGTATAATTTCTTTTTGGCATTTTTAATCTGGCACTCTACAGTTTGGATTGAAACTGCAGGTAAGGCCTCACACTTCCAACTTAACTGGATGTACACCAAAGAGACGTTCGCCTTTCAGATATGTAGCCAATCTTTTTCTTTTCTTTCTTTCTTTTTTTTTAAAAAAAACACACCGTTACTTATTTTAGTGTGTTCCATTGTTATTTGATAACAGAATAAATGTACACAACTATAGATCTTACTTCACTACTTCAGGGCTGGCTACTAAAACATTCAGTCAATCTAAAGGCTACTAACTCCCAGAGAGTTTTCTTCCATTTTTTTTTTCCTATTCTACACACTCCAGCCACTGCATTTCTTACTCTAGTGCAAAAGGGGACCAAACAGCTTTTACAAATAAGACCTTTTAAACTTGGTTTTTTTTTTTTTAAATAAAGAAGCTACATGAAAAAATATCATTAGAGGCAAAGGAATACCAGATGGATTCTAGGAATTCTTCCTGGGAATAATTCCTTATTTTGACTTGGGCTCTTTGCAGGCACAATCATAGGAGAACATTGAACTTACACATTTGTGAACACTATCCCCATTTTCTCACAAGCCCTAGAGTGCAAGAAGGGGCATCTTTCCAGTGGAGTCTTCATGGCATTAAAAGAGACCAATTTTCCTGTGACTTAACATTGTTTACTTACATTTTATAGCCTTAACACTCATACTATCTGACACTTTTCTAGTCGCTGAGGTGCCAACTAGTGAAGTTGGAACCTCTTTCTTTTATTTAGGTAATTGCAACGTTTATACGGACATGGGATTAAACAGGCCAACCCTCTGAATTAGTGTTCACTTTCAATATTAACTAACTGAAAGAACATCAAACGCATATTTATTTTGACCATCTAACTTTATCACGACTCAGGTCCTATTCTTGGTGCGGCCCTGGTAATCTACCTGCTCAAAAGACTTCAGCCTAGCATCAAAGAGTTGAGCTTGAGTCAAAGGGTGACAGCTTTGGAATGACAATATAGAAATAAAAATAGAAACTCTGGGACCAATTAAATTTTAACGGATGTCCAGGAGGGTATTAATACTAATTCACAACTCTTGTTAATTTCCCCTTTCTTAAACTCTTGAGGGCAGGGCTATTGATAGGTTACGTAGAAAACGTAAGGGAATGTTTTCCACATTTACATTTCAATAGATTTTTAATCACACAAGTAACTGGTTTTTTGTTTTTGTTTTTTGCCAATGTATTTGAACAGAATAGTCAAGTGACCAGAGTCCAGCTCAAGACTTAAGATACCTTGGGGGCCTGTGCAACAAATCAAAACATCTGGAAGATTGGGGACCAGCATACCTACAACTGTTGGGAAAACAGAAAATACCAACTGGGTTGGTTTCAGAAACAGTCATATGAACTCTTTCTTCATGTAAATGGTAATCAGAGCAGCTAATTATTTTGTCTTCTTTTTTCCTCCAAAGCTCTTCCCATATAATAAAGGCAGGTAAAATACTATTCAACTTTTCTCAAGCTACAGATATGCAGCAGCAAAGAACTAAACAAACAAAAACATAAAACAGACCACCTTCCCAAACTGGCTTCCAATTCATTTCTGGCTCATTTAAATCGAAAGCAAGTGCCTCTTAAGCAGGAGGTTTTCGGTAAGATAATACCCATTCAAATGAGCCACTCCTCTTGTCACACCAACAGTGAATGTAAAAAAAATTGGGCATTTTACTGTGATCCATCAAAACTAGCCCTATGGATAATTCAGTCTCTCCTCTACATCATGCCTCTAGAGCCCACATTATTTCTAGAAAGAACATTTTTTCCAGTTGCTGTTCTTTCCTTTGTGCTAGATCTTTCAATACTAACTTTGGCGCAGGTGGCTTTTGGGCCAAGCTAAATGTATATCTTCTAAAATAGTTTTGAAAAAGCATCAACGTGAAATTCATGCCATTCGTTCCAGATGTGGCCTGTGCAACTAACTGGCAAAGCAGATTCCCCACTCTTACTCACAACAGCCCACGAGCCCCTCCCCCCACCAAAAAAAGGCTACTGAGATGGTTGGCGCTATCCTTGATTGATAGACTCCTGTAGGTCCTGGTGGAGCTGAAACTAGGTATCTACAAACTTTGGGTGGAAGCCCTATTTGTGAGTGCATTTCTGCTTAGAAAAGAAAAGAAACCCCTCTCCCCATTTCCCTGACTAACCCTAAGATATTTTTCCCCTATAATACAGCTATGAAGATAATTGAGGGGGACTGTTCTCCCTTCTGCAACACAAAAAGCTCCAGAAGAGCCTGGTTTCACTCTCTTGCAAAAGTGAGTTTGTGTTAAAAAAAAAAAAATCACAGGAACGCATGTGAGATACAATCCTCCTGACTTATCTACAGTGGTACTGCTTCTACCTGTGCCATGTATGGGTAGTTTTCACTTCAGCTAAATAAATATATAAATAAAGGTAAAGCTGGGAAAGGAGTGACAGTCTCTCAGCCAACTCTGGGCTGACTGGAAGGACTAGAAACAAAAGAACCGATTGGTAATTGATTGAATCGTCCCAGCTCAGGTTGTGGCTGATACGCAGGACGAGGCAATGGGATGGTTTCATCAGACTCCACACAGCACTTTTGAACATCTGGAAGGGCTACCAAAGGAAGGAAATGAATAGTGTAAATAATAAGAAAGTAAAAGCAAGAAATAAATATTATAATTATTATAAGCTGGTGCTTATAATACCAGTTCGATTGCACATGCTTGAAAAATGGATCCAAACAGAAAATTTGAGGTAATCTGCAAGATAGGAACCTATGTTGAAGATGAGTTAGTTCATTTAGCTGGAAGCCAAAACAAATTTGCCACTAAGGGTTAAATCAATTAAAATGTGTTCTTATAGCACGTATAGTGAACGAAAATGAATGGTCAAACTGACTCTGTTACATAAAACTATCAAGATAACATTTTGAAATGGGAGGGGAATTGACAATTGTGATTGTACCAGCAAGTTCTAAAGTCAGCATCTTTCATCAAAAAGGAACTTCCCTCTCATTAAAAAAAAAATCTAGAAAGGGTCACAAACTTGTGTGATTTTGCAATAAGTGAAATCTTAGCAGGCAACTACAATATCCGAATACTGGCTAGAGAAACCAAGCACAACGCTCCCCCCCCCCCCATCTTTAACCTGGCAATCTTTAACCCTAATGAAGTCCAAAAGAGAATCTTAAGGAAGTTTTCTTTTTCATTTGGAAGTCATCTCAAAGTAAGATATAAAGTAAATAATACTCAAAAACTACTGAAGAAAATACTGCTCCCATCTGGTCGGAGAGATATATAAGATAGATAGATACAGCATGCCTACATACAGAAAATCATGTGGCGCTGTCATTTACAAACAGGAAATAAAGCAGTGTGGTATTAGAAGCTTTAAATATTCCAAGTGTGTGTAGATAATTTTTCTGAGATTTAAACCCCCCTACACAAAAAAGAAAGAAGGAAAGAAGAACAGAGAGAGAGAAAAAATCAAATCCTGCATTCACAACTTATTTGTTTTCTGTAGCAAACAGTTCACGTAGCAGTGTATACTCCAAGGATTAATATTCCTCTGCAGAATTGCTACCAGTGAGATACCCGTTTGTTCCGTTTGTCCCATTGATGGTAGCTGAGCTATGGGAGGTCTTTGACTGAAGAGTAGAGGTTTCCTCATCTGAACTGGACTCCACATCACTTCGGTCATCTTTTGCCTGCAAAAGGTGTAAGAAAAGGGGAAGTGGGGAGAAACCTTATTGGTATCAGTGGCATAAGAGAAAGGAGATCGGCTCTCTGTTCTGTTGTTTATTTACTCGTTTATTAAATCTGTTATATTGCCAACTATCAGGAGTTTATGGCAGTTTCTCCACCGCCATTCAAACGTTGGGGAACCAACTGGCTTCCAGTTGCATCTTAGCTATTTGCTTCTAAAGTGCTAAACCAGAGAAATTGAGGGAAAGTTGAATCAAATTAGTAAGTACTGGGTGAGGATCATGTTTTGGGCTTTGGGGTAGAAAGGACACTTAATTGAGAAGAGCTTAATCCTTTCCCCTTTTCCTGCTACTTTACCTTCTGCATCTGATCAGCTCAGGCTTTTCTCTCTCCCAGCCCATCTTATATCTGGGACTACAGCTCGGCTGGGAGGAAAAAGAGCAAGTTTATAGAGTTGAAGGAGAAGTTAGAGAGCAGACGGATTCATTTGTTAGACTTGAGAACTAGGTTAGACTCAAGCACCGGGTTTTGCACTATTGCACATACACCCAGTGGGACAGAGAAAAACAAACAAGCAAACAAACAAATAAAAGTGGCTGGATACCTCTGGTTTCACCCTTTCTCCCCTTATGCTGCCTCCTAACCTCACCTTTTTAACTTCTGTAGTGCAGTCTGTCCGTCCGTCCGTCCTTCCTCCTCCCTCCCTCCCACAATGTCTCCCAGAATCTCTTCACGATATACTTGTCTCAACTTCTGTTGCATCTAAAGTAAGCTTTAGCATTACTTTATTCCTGATATCACTCTGAATGTCCCTTGTCAATAAAGCTAATGTAGTCTGACACCTGCTTTGAGGAAGGCATGGCAGATCATCAGTAAATCTGATCCATGGATCGACAGCTTAAGCTTTCAATTTTTCTCCCTCTCCATATAAAGAGAGGAAGAGCAATAAGGGCATGTTATCACTTCTTGTAAAACTACACTAGTGTACAGTATTGAAAGCTTATACCAGATATTCGTCTTGCAGTTGTTATTGCTTATGCCACTAGATTTGCCAAAATAGCTGTAAGAGATCTCAGCTGACAATTTTGATTACACGTTCTTTGTCTAGAGTTTCCATAGGTAAATACATTTTGGGGGGACAAACCAAGCATTTAATTGGTAATATCCCTAGTAAAGATATCAACAGTAAAAGAACAGTTTGGAAATGTTGCAGAAATGTTGGCCTCAATAAACAACAAACAGCATAAGAAGCTTCTATGGGCATCACCAGTCATGGCTTCAAACTGGATTATGAAAACCAAGAAAAAGAACAAAACAAACCACTTGCTATCGTAGTAAAGGGGGGAAAAAACCACCAGGATTTGGGATTCCAGAAAGCATGCAATCGTGCTTTTGACTGATCAGAAGAGAGATCAGAACTGGAAGCCATGTCTGCAGTGGCAGTCAAGATAAGCAGGAGAAGGTAAGTGCCAAGAAGCAGCAGCAAAGAAAGTGTTGCAGTTGAGAAGGGCGTGAACACCTAACAAGCCATTGATGTAAAAATGGGCAATTTGTAATCCAACCATGTGGCTCCCAAATTCTTATTTGTAGGGTAGTTCTCAGAGCTACCTCTAATCTTGACCTTGAATGATGCACTCTCCCCAAATTAGCAGTTGCCTGCCATATTGAGGTAGGAAATATGAAGACCGCACTTTAAGAGTTTATATAATCTTAACTTAGTCAGTCAGAGAAAACACATTGTAGAAAAATGGGGAGAAATCTGTAAAATTCCAGCCCCAGCTGTATTCTTAATACCATTCTGTTTACTCTGCCTCTCAGCTCTCCCCCAAGCCCCACTACCAAAAGGCTCCCTACTCATGCATCAATGAGCGCTCAATATACTATGAAGTAATGCACTATATAATAAAATCCCTGATCGTGAATTGCATTTGGCATAACAGCAGGCAGTAAATTTTGAGCAGCAGAAAAACAAACAAACTGCTAAACAGAAAAAGGAGCCTCAGAAAAAGGCCAACCAGTATCGAAAGTGACAAAAGAGATGGAGGGTTGAGTGAAGCTGCAAAAGGGTGTGAATTTGATGCATATAATGAATTTTAGCATTGCATAAGAAAGGAACTCTAGCATCTAAAGCAGTGTTGGCGAACCTTTTCCGCACCAAGTGCTGAAACGGGAGCATGCGCAGGTGAGCGCTGGAAACTGGAAAAGCAGCTCCGCGGCACGGACGTGCAGGAGCACTGGAAACGGGAAGAGCAGTTCTGCAATCGGAAAAGCTGACCTTCTGGTTTCTGGCTTGCGCATCTACGCAGGTCACCTGGTCTTCTGGCACGCATGCATGCACAAAGACAAACTGGCTGGCACACATGTGGAAACTCAGCTTCCCAGTAGGCACATGCGCACCAGGGAGCTGCTCTTCCGGTTTCCGACTTTCCCGCACTCACGAAAATGCGTGCCAGAACCCAGAAGAGTAACAGGCGAAGGCTGGCATGCCCGGAGAGATGGCTCTGCGTGCCACTTCTGGCACGTGTGCCATAGGTTCGCTATCACGGATCTAAAGCCTCTGAAGTCTTGCTGGATTGTGCATAGGACACCTTTTATTTCATGGCCAAATAGTAGATTGTTTAGGTCATGTATATTGAATTCAAATGTAGGAGGTAAGCCATTGACAAAGCAGCAATAAAATTCCCTGCCGGTTACAGTTCTTATGTTCACCAGATCAAAGGAAATGAATAGCCCTATCTAGTAACATTCCATAAAATGTTCACATGGGCTTGTGGGCCATTGCAAATACTTTTAATAGTCCCTCCTGTAAGTTAATGGCAGGATAGAAATAATAAGCTCAGCTAAAGCCAACTCCAGAAAAAAAAATCCCTCTTTTTCATCTTTAAATGCTTCCATCCTGAAAAGGTCCTTAGAACAGGAGGTCAAAAGAAGAAGAGTCAAATAGCTTTACATTTTTTCTGTCTAGGAATATGCTAAATAATGGTTGGCTCTAGTATGATGTCAGGCTCGGTCAACAAGCCGGTCGTTCCATTCATATGGCATCCAATGGATCAACGCTCAGTTGATTTGAAAAAAAAAAGCAGACCCTGCCCTTGTGGAAAAACACTAAGGAAGAAAACAAAAACAAATTGCTGGCTCTAGAGCTGCAGAGAGCATGCAATCTTTAGCAAAGTGAATAATTCAAGGACACAGAAAAGAAAGGAGAGAAGAGGCAAGCCCCCAGAAAGATAGAGATACTGTACTGTGTTCTTCCCACCAGAGAAACTTACATGCAAAGGATTCCACTTCCCAGCCTTCAGAGACAGCAGAAACGAAATTATGAAGAAGGTTTAGAAAGCACGTGCAGTTTTCCCATGAAACAAGAGGCTGCCTACCAGAACACCCATGAAATACCTTCCAGTACGCGGCTCAGTCTGGAAGGCACAGAAACCGCACAGAACTCCAGCCATCAGTCTAAAGATGAGATGTCTGAGTAGATTTCTGGTTTCAGATTCTGCAACTAGACTCTCAGGACTATTTTGCATGCTGCCTTTTTAATGTTATTGATTTATTTGGTTTTATGTATTAAGTTTTCCACACGTATTTCTTTTTTTAAAAAAATAGAAAAATACAACGCATGAAAATCAATGCATGTTTGTAAACTGCACGAGTGCTTTCAGAAAGAATTGAAAATACCCCGGACAAGTGTACACATGCACAGGTAGAGAGATTTCTTCTAACCCTAAGAAACAGACCTGGTGATGAACTAAGCACAAAATTAAAACAACAACCCCTCAAACCAGAATAATATATTCAATTTAATACTCAAATAATAAATACATATTCAGGTGGTCAAAAATAAATATTTCAGACTCATGGTGGCTAAACCACATGCAAATGTTTGCTTAGCCAGGGTTTATTGAATAAACCACAGTTGGCTGAGTTGTTAGCACAACAGTTTAAACTACTTCCAGAAAACAAGGCGGAAGAGGAGCACAATAGGCTGTTTCACCTTCTACTGCAATTGGGCAGTTTGAAGGAGCGGTTCAAAACAATCTTTCCCCTGGAAACTTGAATTTAGTTCAGGAAACAGGTAGATAAATAGGGGGGAAAATACAGACAACCTAAAATACAAGAATACATGGCTCATTGAGTTTCCTTATGTATAGAGCTCAAAGCTCAGCCTTTGAACCTTTCAGAGAGTGGGATACCCGCCTACAGATTCTATTCTGAGGTAAAACAGTCCTGGGTAATTCTTTAGAGAACCACAGTTTACTAGCTGTGTTAGTTGAATTCATATAATTTACTAAGATATAAATATAACAAGAACTGAGCTTATGTTTATCGGAAGAACTGAGCTTATGTTCATTGTGAGTCTCTTTAGCAGCATATTTAAAGTCAGAAATCCTAACAGACTTCCACTGCCAAAAAAGTCAATAAAGCATGCAAGAATATTCACTGGAAAAGTAGATGATTAAAAGACATCAAGGAAAAAAAACCCATCCCCATTGATCTTACCTTGCCTTTCAAAATAGCTTTATAGGCTGCCTTTATTATTAAATAGGACCAAAAGCAGTGGAGAATTTGAAGTATCAAAAGTAAAATGACAAAGATTGATAAACCGGGAAAACCACCAACAATTTCAGGCAGTTCGAAGAATACGGTGTTCAGTATCCTGAAAGAAATGGGGAGGAGGGAGATGCACACTCATGAGAAATGGATCATTTACCATCTAGCACTCTATCACAGACATATTTAGCAGTCAAGCAAGTAGCAAGGGAGATTTCACACAGTTTCTATGAACTTTTCTATGAAAGTTGAAGACCCACCTGTTCCGATTAGCAGGCCTGGCATAATTACAACTGTCCCTCCTGGCAAATGTATTATATCTAGTTATTTTTAGGGGTTTTTTAATTTACTGTGTCTATTTTAGGGGTTTAAACTTATATTTATATTAGCTTTGTACAGTTCTTTTAATTGCATTTTAACCTCCTCCATGTCAACTGTATATATTTAACTTTTTATTGTATTTTGTTATGTTCTGTATGGACTGTACACCGCCCCGAGTCCCTTTTGGGAGAGGGGGCGGTTTAGAAGCATTAAATATAAATAAATAAATAAATAAACTTGGAGATGAAACCGTCAAAGCCTACTTTTATGTTCATGCAGAATTTACACATTTGATTCACAGAGTTTATTCCTATCCATTTAATCCCCACTCCCCTTTCCCTTCTTTTTTTTTAAAAAAACCTTTCTTACATTTATATCCTGCTTTTGCTCCACCTATTTCAAGAACCCTCTATAGAATCACACCCATTTCTGTTGAGTTTGCTAGCCAACAACTACTTCCATGTGAGCTGCTTGATTGACTTCTGTTAAAATGCTGGTTGGCAATCTATATTTATACCACATCTATTTCACAACAATATCTTTAAGCAAGAAACAGAAGATTAAAAAGTAAAACATAATGTGTAACGATAAGATAATTTGTTAAAATAAACAACCAAAGACTAAAATATATGCCTGAAGTTTAAAACCATGCCACATTCACAATCAATTTTTTTTTAAAAAAAGAAACAATAAAGGCTGTAGCATGAGTCCAAAGGTTCAGATGAGTAAACCTCTGGTCCCAGTGACCGGCCCAGATCAGACCTTGCAACATTATCCAGGGACATGTATATTTGCCTTCATTTGTGGAAAAAACAAGTACCAACCAAATCAAAAGTATGGCTCATTTAGCACTCTAGCCTAAGTGCCAGAGGGAACAATGAGGTCTCTAATGTCTTCTATGAACGGTCAAGAGAGTCGAAACTATCATCCTGGAAGGATGGTGTTCCACAGGATAGGTGTTATGACAGAGAAATCATGACGTTTATTACAAGGAACACAGAGCATGCCCACTCTTTTGGTTCTAGTGGAGGACAAGCACACGCAACTGCCTACAAGTGATCCAAGTAACTTCCTGCCAAGCGTTGTCCTATTTTGCTTTAGGGACTTATTTTATTTTGTAACAATTCTTTACTGAGACTGCTCTTTTTTATCTTTACTTCTCCAAGATTTTTTGTTTGCATGTAGAAGAGCATGCATTATCTTGAGGGTGGATATTTTTAAAGGTAAGGCTGAGTTTTAGATTTCTTTTTAAGAAATACATCAAACAAACAAAAAATGTGGCATGAAAGGCTAAGTCATATTTATTTCATTGAACTTGCAGGATCATTCATTGTGTATTAACTTTTTTTTTCCCCTCCAAGGAAATGTGGTAATGGACCAAATATAACCACCAGATGGCATCTAAGCATCAGTTAGCTTAGTTAGCTTCAGTAGTCCATATTATGGTTTTTATTTTAGGGGAAAATTCTGCGACACCAAGAAATGTGAAATGTTAATTTGCTTGTATTTGTAATTCAATGTTTTGTGAGGAAACAAAATCTGGGGTTGCCTGGAAAAGTGGAATTAAACTTTATACAGGATGTGACTGAAGATTCCAAAGGTGGGAGACACAAATGGGAGACCCATCAGCAGAGTCCAGAGACAAGAGGGAGGAGGATGAATGAATTTCATTCATGAATTGCAATGAAACTAGAAGCAAAGAGAGAGATACTCTTACAGAATGATCTTGAACGTTTTGGACTTAAAACAAGGAGCTGCTATTCTCTGAGAAAGAGAAAGGAATATTTTCAAAAGGACGGTTAAATGAAGTCTGATAAAATGAGTCAGATTTTTCCCATTGTGGTATCTTCACCATGGTTCTCAATTCCAACTTGCTTTAATTCTAGTTAACATGGCTGGAAATGGAAGACTCAGAAGTTCAAAGAGAGATAGTTGAATTAGGCGGTGGCCTAAAGCAGAGGTCTTCAACCTTGGCAACTTTAAGACTTATGGACTTCAACTCTCAGAGTTCCTCAGCCAGCTTTGCTGAGGAATCCTGGGAATTGAAGTCCATAAGTCTTAAAGTTGCCAAGCTTGGAGACCCCTGGCCTAATGAGAAAAGGTAATGCAGACAGAAGTTGAAAGGGAGAAAGCGGAATTGCTAGGATCTACAATTGCTAATTGTTATGAATTAAAGATCATAGCTTTTCCTCAATGCACTAATTTCCATCAACTTAATTAAAAGCAAAATGTATCATCCACAGTCTTAAAAGACTTCTGTTTTCAATGGTCTATGCAAACTTTTCAAATTTATCAATAAATGCCCATAAATGTATGAAGAACAATGGCATAACTGGTACTGTATGTGAGAATGGGGACGATATGACTCAGATAGATGTTCCACTGGGTGAAATTGTGAATGGTAGAAATAATATCATGGGGGGGAGGGGGGGGAATCAAACATATTGACCTGGCTCACAAGTGGTACTTTGTCATTGTTTGCTTAACTACTGTTCACTGAACAGATCACAATTAGCATTTCATACAATATCCTAAGGCCAAATCAAGGAATCCACCTTCTGGCTTGCCTATTACACGTGATTGCATACACTGTGATGGAAGAAATTTCTAGGTTCATGTTTCTAATGTTTCTAAGAGAAACTGAGTACACTTTCATTCATATGAAAGAAAATATCTGACTTTCTTATAGCTACAGAATAATATAGATTCACTTTTCAAAATTGTTTCAATTCTTAGTTCTCAGCAGAAATGTCAGAGGAAATGCAATTATATGAGTTTGAATCATATACTGTATGTACCTTCTTTAATTTAGATTTAATATTCTATTTTAGCAACAAGTAGTATTAAAATCTTTGATAAATCCTACTGGAAAAGATTTCCTTTCAAATGCATTTTTCCCTTCCATTTTTAAAATATAATGACTAAACACTTTTAATTACCCTTCATTCTATATGAAACACAGAGCAGTATGTAACTATAAAAATACAGTGTAATAAATAATATAAATGCTGATACTAAAAAAGAGGTGAACAATAAGATAGAAAATATCTAGCTACACTCTCTACATGGAAAGTTGTTATAGTTCACAGATAAGTTGGTTTTTATCATAATTTTGTCCCTTAGGATTAGTTAATTAAAAAAATATCTGAAAACGTGTCCAATTACTTCATGATACTTAATTAAATGCAATCCACAGAAGATTTAACAGCGTGTACCTTTTTTTTCTGTCCATATAACTCAAACAAGAATGGGTAATATATTTATATTACAAAAGTACATTTTGTCTTTCCCAATTTAAGTAGCTGCTTGTTTAAAATTAACATTTATGTGACAAAACGTACAGGAATCACCAAATCTTAATTTGTTAATTGCCCTATTAATTAAAATGGTTTTTGAACAACATTCTTCACAAATCTTTAGCACTGGTTGGAATTTATATGAATTGTAATTAAAAATCTAGAGATCAGGCCAGTTACCAGATTTAAGGAAACATTGTTCTGAGTGTAGCCAATTACAAAATGTTAATTTCCCAGAGGAAAAAGGTGAGATTAAAAGCAAACATAACAGAACAGAAAATTAGCAATCCGAATGCTGTTTTTTTGTTTGTACACATATACATTTTCTTTTAAACTGAGTTGCTGAATATAAAAGACCTTGTTCCAAATCTCAATTACTTTATAGAAAGAGATTCTAGCCTCAAAATACACACCACGACTTCCAAAATCTAAGCAAACTGCAAAGGAAGTGTGAGGTTTGATTAAAAAATTGTAATCCAATCTATAGCAGGGTGTTGGGTTGAAGGAAATGATACACTTTGAATATTATTCAAGTGCATATCTTAGATCAATTCTGCCGCAAACATTTGAATGTAGCTGAAGACCCATCCTCTACAGCAATTTTTTTTCCTGCTGAGCAATCTTCTGCCATTTTCAAAATGTAATTATACTGAGAGGAAAGCAGCAAGGAAAAATAGAAATCTGCTACTGTGCTTCCATTGCATCTCAACAGATGGATTAGGGAAGAGAATGAAAAATCCAGGCATCACCCAGTCAATCAAACTTTTATTACGGTCAAAGGCAGCATAAGGAGGGTGGGTACAGTCAATTAGAAAGCATTTAAAATATTAATCATTATATAAAGCTAAAAGAGATAAAATAAGCAGTTGAATATCTAAAAGGAGGAGTAGGAGCATTAGATGGCTGCAGGGAAGCATAAACTTTAGTATGGGGCAGATAAATCTATCAAATTACAGAGCACTCTAGGATGATGAACTAGATGCTCATTTAGTCTCGTTTTTGGCACAGGTGCATCATCTGACGGATTTTAAGCACCACCTTGCAGAACCTGGCAACATTGTATGTTGTAGCAGGGTCGGCATTTGAAAGCAGAAGGGAAAGATAGAATTACAACAATGATGAATGTCTCTGTAATATAGGCACTGGAGAAGCACATGCTCTGTTGTTTCGTGTGTCCAGAATCATGGGGCATTGTCTCTCTTTGGGTAGGGAGTCTCCCTGTATTGCCTTCAAGGACAACTTGGGGAGGGGGGGAGCATGAAATCGTTCCAGAGTATAGGACACACAGAGTTTTAACTTTTCTTAAAAAGAAATGAGAATTTATCAAGCCGTTGGAGTTACTTTTAGATTTGGTAAAGCTGTAGGGACGTTTAGATGATCTTTTAAGGTTAGGCTTCAGGTGCATGCCTTTCCACGATTTCTGTTGTCAGAGAATACAAACCTCATCCAATTTCTGTAACCTGCCACCAAAAGAAGTAGGCAGGGCAGAAGTGGTATTCAGCAGGTTCTGACCAGTTCTGGAGAACCGGTAGCGGAAATTTAAAGTAGTCCAGAGAACGGTAAATACCACCTCTGACTGGCCTCACCCCCATCTATTCTCTGCCTCCCAAGTCCCAGCTGATTGGGAGGGAGTGGGGATTTTGCAGTAACCTTCCCCTGGAGTGGGGAGGGAATGGGATTTTGCAATATCCTTCCCCTGGAGTGGAGAGGGAATGGAGATTTTGCAGTATCCTTCCCCTGGAGTGGAGAGGGAATGGAGATTTTGCAGTAACCTTCCCCTGGAGTGGGGAGGGAATGGGATTTTGCAGTATCCTTCCCCTGGAGTGGGGAGGGAATGGGATTTTGCAGTAACCTTCCTCTGGAGTAGGGAGGGAATGGGGATTTTGCAGTAACCTTCCCCTGCCACGCCCACCAATCCACGTCCACCAAGCCATGCTCACAGAACTGATAGTAAAAATTTTTGAATCCCATCACTGGGACACAGCATCAAACTCCAGCAAGTTACACTTAAATGGTCACCTAGCTGAGAGTCACATCGTTCCCATGTTATTGTTGCCATAGTCACAACACTATAAAGCAATCTGGAACACCATTCCCCTAGAGATTAGAATGGCTCCCACTCTAACACTCTTCCGGAAGGCACTGAAGACCTGGTTCTGCCAGCGGGTCTGGGGAACGCAGAGCAGGATAGAGCCCATTAAATGGCTCATGTGATGAGCTGTCGCCAGAAGTGGGGGGTTATTTCATTATATTATTTTATTAATTTATGATTCTCTTTTATTAGTTTTATTGTTTTTATATGAGGTTTTATATTCTTACAAGCCGCCTTGTCTGAATAGGTGGCAATATAAATTTCCAAATCAATCAATCAATCAATCAATCAATCAATGTAATAAAAAAGCAGATGTTAATTGGACATCTACTATTTTGCTCTCTTCCTGTCCAGATCCACTGCTTCTTCACTAGGGGGGGAATATCACACTATTAAAAAAAAACTACAGTCCTGAAAACATTGCAGGCAACAGACCACCAACAGGTTCTTCCTATACAATCCTTGAACAGTCTTCCATAAAACCTGCTGACCATGTCTGGCAGAAACTTTGGGAACTGCAGCCCAACAAAGCCACGGGTTTCCAGATTGAGGAAGGTTGTCTTAGCACATGCTATCCCATGGGGAAAAAAAGTACACTTACTTACCATAAAGGATATATTCCAAGCCTAGTAATAATGAAAATAATAGCAAACATAAGGAAGAGGAAATCGCAGAGTTTTTGAAACTTGCAGTAGTTTGCCATTTTGGCTGCCTGTAATAAGAAAAGGAAATAGGTCACTTTCTCTCTAAAGAACTTGTGCAGAAATTGTACCGTATAAAATATTCAAGTATGCACTGTCAGTATTTGAATTTGTTACTGCCCTTACTACTTCTGTTCTGAAACTTTGTAGAATATTGAGAGGGCAAAAGTTGACGCTGCCCATTAACACTTCTCATCTTTTTTTTTTAATGTCTCTACTGCTATATGCCATCTTTATTTCTCAATTATAATAAATCATAATATTGTATTTTTGTTTTTCTAACACTCCAAACTTAAATAAGCGTATTCAACACATTCTGAATTTAACAAAATCTAATCCCTAGAAACAATTACTAGGATTCTTTTTTTACACTTTTTTTCATCATTTTTTTTAGTCAAAAGAAGTTAACATATAAAACTCCCCAAAAGACAAAAAATAGATTTTTAAAAATCTAATTAATATCCCCCTAAAAATCAAGACTTTTAAAAAAGTGCATTAAAAAGAAAAAAAGCCAATACTATACACACGTTATCCCCCAAATTGAATGCTGATTAATATCTTGCTACAATATTGGTTCCCACCTCTTGTAACACAGGTACCCCCCAAATATGTAAACTAGTAAATCAATTTGCAAATTATTGACCTGTCTTCTACATACTATATTAAAGACAAAATAGTTAATTGGAAAAAGAATAATAAAAATGTCAAGGTTAAGTTTTCAAAAGTCTCTGTTAACAAATTGTTATTGTAATCCACTCATAGAAAATTTTCCACTGCATCTTATCTATCCCAAATCATCCCAAAAGTTAAAAGTAATTCATCCTGAATGAAATATCCACGTTTGTTTCTTAATGCCATCTCTTATCAATTGTTGTCTAATTAGATATAATAAATTCAGTCTCCACAGTGAGTCTATCTTCCCAACAAAGTCCAAATAGAAGTGGTTTCTAGTTAGGTGAAATAAATTCATTCTCCAATCTTCCTCCTTTTCATAGGAAAAAAGAATTTGTCACTTCCCCATTCAGTCAGGCTTCTAGTACTGTAAGGATACTCAGGCTTGAACTTCAAAGAGACACATGAGATCAAGCCAGTTAGTTCTCTGTGGGGATATCTCTTTGGTCTACAACTTTCAGATCAGAGCCCCTTTGTGAATCGAACTTATCCAAAACTACATGCCTCTGCATATTTGCCATGGCCATTATCATCTCATCAAATGTTTTTTAAAAAGTTCAACTAAAATCTGCATTCTACCCAACAGGCTTTTTAAAAAGATCCCAGCCACCATTATTTATCTACAATCTGATATATTGTAACTCTGTGTAATTTGATCAGGGAACGAATAACAGTGAAGCAGAAGGGAACAGGATAGATATTTTCTGGATATTTCAATCCAAGGCTAAAAGAAAAAAAAAACATAAATCAAAGGAAAGGAAAAAGAAAAAAACAGCTGGGTTGAAATAAACCAGCATTCAACCGCTGATCAACTTTTAAGAACAAAATACAGAGTAAAACAATAAATTTAAAAGTGAAAGTTAAAACTCATGTGCTTAAGAAAACAAAACTGCTCGTTTGGGACTCTATAACCTTGTAACCAATCGACACACTGTACATAATTGAAGATGTTTTTATGTTATATGTCTTGTTTGTTTAAGTTTGTTTAAAAATAAAAAAATTATATATAAAAAAACTGCTGAAAGGAAGATGGATTTGCCTAGTGACTTTCCTGGCACTTTCACAGGAAATTGGAATCTTCAAGAAACCCCCTTCCCAAATGGATCCACAGCCATCCAAAAGTCATCTGTTTTGCTTTTTCTTTTGTACTAATTCAATCACAGCCTTGTTATTTGATCTCTTTATATTCAATTCCTTCTTTAGATTATATTTCAAATACTGAATACTTGGGCTTACATAAAGTTTTGACAAAGTCATTGTAGTAGATTTAGTAGAAGGCAGATGAGGACAAGTATTTTAGTACTCCATAAAGCCCCTATTTTCTTGCAATGAGAGGAAGCTGGGACTAGGAGGAGTTTGAGCTGAGAGAGGTAGCTAGAACTTCCTCCTGACCAGTAAAATACAATACAATAGCAGAGTTGGAAGGGACCTTGGAGGTCTTCTAGTCGAACCCCCTGTCTAGGCAGGAACCCTATATCATTTCAGACAAATGGCTATCCAACATCTTCTTAAAGACTTCCAGTGTTGGGGCATTCACAACTTCTGGAGGCAAGCTGTTCCACTGATTAATTGTTCTAACTGTCAGGAAGTTTCTCCTCAGTTCTAAGTTGCTTCTCTCCTTGATTAGTTCCCACCCATTGCTTCTTGTTCTACCCTCAGCTGCCTTGGAGAATAGTTTGACTCCCTATTCTTTGTGGCAACCCCTGAGATGTTGGAACACTGCTATCATGTCTCCCCTACTCCTTCTTTCTATTAAACTAGACATATCCAGTTCCTGCAACCGTTCTTCATATGTTTTAGCCTCCAGTCCCCTAATCATCTTTGTTGCTCTTCTCTGCACTCTTTCTAGAGTCTCCACATCTTTTCTACATCGTGGTGACCAAAACTGAATGCAGTATTCCAAGTGTGGCTTTACCAAGGCATTATAAAGTGGTATTAACACTTCACGTGATCTTGATGTTGGCTGCAGGTTCTGAGAATATCAAAGATTGCAGGAGCAAATCTTGGGAGAACAGATAAAGAGATGCTGCCTAGGGAACAATCAAACAAGTGACAGCATAGCTTGCAGTTGCATAGTTGGTGGAGCAAAAGGCTCAAGAGGAAGTCTTCCTCAGTTATTGGGAGGTATAGTTGACAGTGGGAGAACTGTAACTTCAAATTTACAAGGTTCTGTAAATGTAGCTTTACAATAAAATAGAATTAGTTTATCTGGTCGTTTGCTGTCTGGTTTAGCTGCTAAGAATGACACTAGGCTCCATATCCTCCCCTAAACGCCTGGGAGAATAAGAACCAACAGGGTAAAATTAGTCAGAAACATACCAGCAAAGATATCAGGAATGTTTTATTTCTTTTCAGCGCTGCTACACTTAGTTGTGCAGTTTTAAATTTGGTCACATTTTGCTTCTGTGGTTGCTTGCCCTCGTTAGAGCTTGCTCATATAATTATCTAGCAGTGTGTTTTAAATGAATTTCGATAATGACACAAATTATTCAGGATGATAAAAATAAACCACAAAAAAGGATTCTGAACAAGGTGCAGAAAGTCAATCTCACTGTGTTTATGAGTGTCCCTGCCAAAGATAAATACCAAGGTATTTATGGTCTTAAAGAAACAGTCCTTTAAAACAAATGTCAATCCATTATGAGCTTTCCCAGGGTACATTGCCTGTTCCAGGTAGAGACCATTTTGGACAGCAAAGAATTATTACAAATAACTCTCTCTTACCTCCAGCACGACATCAACAACATCATGAAGACACAAAGCCAGGGTTCCAACTCGTGTGAAGTTGACTACGTAAGAGATAATTAGTAACATGACTGCCACAATATGATGTGTAAACATGATGCTAAAATCCTGGAAGATAAAGGAGAGAGAAAATAAAGCACCATCACATAAACTGGTTCTAGTTCTCCATGTGTCTTTATTCTCTACCTTTATATTTTTGAAGAGTGAGGAAGTCTAATTTTTCTTTGTGTCAACCCATTCTCACAGTATGAGACATCCTTCGTATAACAATCCTTGCGGTTACCTATCCCTGCCACCCCACATTTGCCTCCAGCTGATCTCAGTGGCTGATGCCAACTGAAGAAGCCATGCTCAGCTGAGGCAGCTGCTGCCTTTGATGAGAATTTGGGGAGGCTGCATGAGGGCCTCACGAAGGCCAGCAGCTACCTCAGCTAGATGCACCTCATCAGCAGTGGAAGGAAAAGAAGTGCAAAGGTCAGCTGGGGCTAACAGGGGTAGACAGCAGAGAGCAGGATGGCCAAAAGGGCAGAGATGTGGGGGGAGATTGCTGGGTAGAGGGAAGACACAAATTGTGTGTGTTTTATATATGTACATAGGAACTTGGCAGAGTTGTAAGAGTCCTCTCTTCCAGGTATTCCAGACAGTGGTGGGATTCATTTTTTTTTACTACCAGTTCTGTGGGTGTGGCTTGGTGGGCGTGGCAGGGGAAGGATACTGTGAAATCTCCATTCCTTCCCCACTCCAGGAGCAGATTACTGAAAAATCCTCATTCCCTCCCAATCAGCTGGGACTCAGGAGGCAGAGAATAGATTGGGGGGGGGGGCAGTCAGAGGTGGTATTTACCGGTTCTCTGAACTACTCAAAATCTCCTATCTGCTAGAGCCAAAATATCTAGGCATGCTCATAAATACTTTTCACTTTCTTCAAAGACCGTGGACTTCAGTCAGATGGGTGTTCACCTCTTTCCAAAAGCAAATTAAAATTAAAAGGATCTGCTCTTTTCTCTCTTCACTTTTACCTTAGTGCAGATTGAGCAATTTGCACCATCTCAAAGGCTGCAGCAGGATGTGTAGGCACGCTTTAAGGAGTTGTAAATGGTGAGATGAGTGGCTCAAGGATTAAAAGCATTCATGTTGCCCTTTAAACTCCCCAAATTGTAAAATCTACAAAGAAGGTCAACATTTTTGACTCCTTGTTCCAGGAGATGGCTTCATGGAAGGCACAATAGAATGGTGGAGGACCAGACAACCTGGATATGTCTTATTTTTAAAATTAATACCTAGGAGTATCAATGGACTTGATAAAGTGCCTTGCTTTTCATATATGATTTTAGTGTTCTGGGAAAGACCCAAGTTCAAGTACACCCTTAGCTCAAAGGAGGAATCTGAATATAAATCTAACAAATAAAATAAATAAGCATATGGGGATATTCCGAGACTGCCCCCTAGTGTGTTTAATATAAAAATACACTTTATCATCTTTCAGATACATGGGATATGGGAAGAAAGAGACACATATTCTTTTTATGGCATTATTGTTGCCATAATAGTTTAAGTTTCTACTATGCCACATTAGCAGGATTAGCACTGCCAAAACAGTTTCTCTCTAAAGGTGACTGAGTTATTCTAATTATTGCTGGTTTTAATCAGGTCCCAAGAGACAGACCGTGTTCTAGGATATTTTGATAATTTTTCAGAAATCTGTGAAAGAAAATTACACACATGCACACCTCTATGGTACGGGGTAATTAGCAGCTACCGCAGTTCCAAAACTGGCATTAGCTATTCCAATACTTCATAAAAATCTGTGCAAAGGAACAAATCTACTGTAGATTGCTCTTGGCTGGGTTATGATTTGAATGTCAGTATTTCATCTGCTTTTGTAGGAAATTTATTTATTTTTATTTATTTATTTAATTTGCCAATCGTTTGCAAGATAATAGGTGTAAGAATAAACATGAGTATGAATGAAATGGGTACGAATAAGTGGGGAGAGTAGGAAAGGAGTAATAGGAACAATGGTGCACTTATGCAAACCCCCTTTAGGGACCTCTTAGGAATGGGGTGAGATCAATACTTGATTGCTCTATAGACGAATCTAAATTTCTTCCTCTCAACTTAATATTTTAGTACACCAATAACTTTATCAAGGTAGCCCTTTTCTAAAATCCTTTAAATAATGACTTTAAGATAAGACTCTAAAAATAATATCTGGCAAAACAGACGTGATCTAGTCATCCTACCAAAGTGTTTAAAGTTACACTGGTAAATTTGATTGATGTTTAGGTAAGATATTCTAGGACAATCATAAATATTCACTCCCCTTAATTTTTTTGTACGCCATAAATGTAGCATAGTGCTACATAGGAAAATGCTAATTAAACTGCCCACACATGCCTCTTAAGCATACACAAGCTCCACATGGTGATAGCCAATAATGATAATTCATCCCTCATGGCTCATTATGAGCTATGCAAAAAAATAAAAAATGGCATCTGTTCCATCAGGTTATTTTTTGCAGAAGGCCAATCTGATCATATGCACCGGATTTGTGGATCCTGTTCATGAAACCTCAGCCAAGCAGAGGTTAACCTAGTCGAATAAACACATCAATAACTAAAAGACGCTTTGGAGAATCAGGAAGCAGTTCAATTGGAAGATGCTTTTCTGTCAAGAGTTTGCTACTGCGTAAACAGTAGGGTGAGCACACTTGTTTTTTCAATGCAATGTGGTGAACCATTCATAACCTAGGATTATCCAGTGGTCGGATGTAGCTTGCTAAGCCTCTCCTCCTCAGCTAATATACAAAGCTGCGATGTGAATGAAGCCACTAATATTAATTCCAAAAGACAGGTTTGGTTTGGGTTTTTTTTTAAAAAAAAAAAACCACAGTTGCTATGAAGATTGTTCAGTCTGTAATTCTGCTTGGCAGACTCCTATGGTTTTTTAACAGATGGAGGAGAAAAAAACCTTCTATGTTCTTCCTTTGCATTTCTTCCTTTTTAGACCCTTTGCCCGCATGACAATAAATTGACTTGAGGCATTCTTGCAACAGAAAAAAAGATTCTGTCTCCCATCACGTTGGCAAAGGCAGCATACAAGAAACCTGGACCTCTTGCAAGTCAAAGCCCAGGAGACTATGGCTGACACTTCAAACTTCCACAGGTTTGGTACGGAGGAATGGAACAATTCTCCTCCCTCTCTTGTGATGAAACAACCTTGAAGCTTTTTTATATGAAATTCATGGGAAAATCTTCGCAAAAGAAGTCCTCAGGTTCTACTCAAGCCACAAGGGCCTGTCTGTGTGTGTGTGTGTGTGTGTGTGTGTGTATATATCTGCCCCCTCTCTCTCTCAGAAAAAAAATACTGTGGGGGTAAGACACTCCTAACACCCCTTGGGGTATGCGTTCTGTTAAGATACAGCCTGTTATGCCTTAAAATGGCTTCTATGTACTGACGAAAAATGGTTTCTACTGTACAGCGCAGTGGAGTTGTCATGGTAACGGTTTCACAGTACTCCACAAGGGGGATCTCTCTGGTAAAGGGAAAATCCAACATTAGAAATTACGTTTGGTCCAGATATTTTCCCCCTATAAATAAATACCTGGGCAATGCCGGGTTATCAGCTAATATTCTTTAAAGTTGAAGGGCAGGTACCAAATATTCGTCTGTTGTACAAAGTGAAGTCAGGGCGAATAGCAAAAAGTCAGAAGTCAGGAAAAATCATTTGTCAAACTGAAAAATCAGTAAGCCCACTTAGGTGGAAGCAATTTCGCTGCTAACCTAACTTGGAGAAATAAAGCAGGGTCAGACCTGCTTAATGCGGTAAGATAGGTTCCCCTATTGCTTCTATTCTGATTCACTGTGGAACGGTGGTGTTCTGATTTTATGTATACACTATCATGGTAAGTAAGGCATGATCTAGTTGATTGCTCTTCTGTATGACATATGATGGCAGGAAAACAAAAGTATCTGCCAGTCATGTTGCAGTAGGAAGGAAGTCTGTTTGTCTGCAGAACTCGGTTAACCACCTTTAGGTCCTTTTCTGTTCCCCTCCATTTACTCACAATACTTTCATCAACAAAGCTGAATACTCTAAAAAAACACAACAGGTTGGAGTCGTGAAAACCCTGAGTCATAAGTATGATTTTTATTTAAGATTTATCTCCCCTCTTTTGCTTTTTTTAGCCTTCCAGATTCCTCCACGCTCTGTACGGGGATACTGGGATGGAACTGATCCTACCATTTCAGAATTATATTACATTGTAACACCACTGCAGTTTTGATGTTCTGCTCTTTCCCCTTCCCACTCATATCGCTTCAAACTTTGCACAAAATTGGGAGTGCAGAATTAATGTGAATTACTGTGGTCATAGGACAAGCTGAGTAGTTTACACTATTGGGCAATTTTGACGATGCAACAGAATGATAATAACCAAGGCTGATTAGGAACGTGAAGGAAGGGGATCTTCCTGAATCAGTCTGAATTGACCAATACCCACTGCTCAGGTCCTGAACCCCAATGGCCACCTTATTTTGCCTCTGACTTAAATAGGTGGTGAAACATGATTAAGTTTATACTCTTTCTAGATACTGCTGGATACTATTGTCTTAAGGGCTGAGGAGTAAGATAGATGAGAATGATTTACGTCTGTCTCCTCATGGGTTAGAGCAACTAGGGCCCCTTTGCGACCTGTGGGCTTCAACTCTCAGAATTCCTGGCCCACAATATATTGGTCAATTCAGAATTCTGGGAGTTGAAGTCCACCGGTCGTAAAGCGGCCCTAGTTTCCCATCCCTGGGAAATGAAGGATGAAGTTTTTAAACACACACCCACACCCTCACACACAGTGGGTTTTACATAATTTTATTACCGGTTTGCCGTGCACCAAAACTGTGAGTGCATGTGTGCAGCCTTCCAAGCATGCACTTTGCTCGTGTGTGCGGCTTGCACACATGCACACAGCTTAGAAAACATGGCTAAATTGGATGGCATAGCGCCAGGGCAGGTGGGTCGACCCACCCCTATCCACAAGTCGCCACTACCGGTTGGCTCGAACCAGTCCGATCCGGCTATGACCCACACCCAAAAACCTGGTGCCAACCACTTCTAATGTGTGTGTAATCTTCTCTTGGGGGAAAAACCAAGTTTTAAAGCCTTATGGAAAGCTAAAAGGATGGTGGCCTGCCAAAAGTCAGGGGGCCAGGTGTTCCACAGAGCAGGGGCTGCCATGGAAAACAGTCACTTAGTTGAGTTGGTCGGCTACGGAAATGGAATGAATAAAGAAATAAATAAAACGCACTCTTCCTACCTCCCATCAGATGATAATATTTAGGGGAAGGGAACCAGAGCGTGTCCACCCTATCTGACCCAGTAGGATAGGTAGATGTCCCCAGAGCTTTAAAGTTGGTTAAAGATGGTTCTGATTACCATCTTTAAAGCGCTCCATGGCATAGGGCCTAGTTACCTGCGGGATCGCATCCTCCCACACACATCCCTGCGGCCAATTCGCTCTCACAGGGAGGGGCTTCTCCTAGTGCCGTCCACTAGGCAATGCCAACGGGCGACACCGAGGAGTAGGGCCTTCTCTGTGATGGGCCCAACCCTCTGGAATGACCTCCCCCCGATATTAGAACCACTACTGACCTCCGCTCCTTCCGACAGAAATTGAAGACACACCTGTTCCGACTGGCTGGTCTGGCATAATTTATAACGTCTACCTCCTGGCATACACATTTTTTACTGGTTTTAGAGGGACTGTCTCTTTTAAATTTAATCTTACATGATATTGGGATTTTAAATTTTGTATATTCTGATTTATTTACTTAGCTGTACAGTTTTGCATATTTTTATCCTCCTCTCATATACGTATATATGTATCTATTTATTATAATTTTAATTTGCTGTATTTTAATACGGACTGTACACCGCCCCGAGTCCCTTTCGGGAGAGGGGGCGGTCTATAAGCGCTAAGAAATAAATAAATAATAAATAAATAAATAAAGGATGATGACCAGCAGCTCATACTGCACCCAATGTATGTTCATTATAGTGCAATTTCTTACTGTTTCAAAATCATAAATTATTACATGAAATAATTGGAAAACTCTGTGACCCTCCCAAAAGGCTGTGACAGGCCTGAGAAGGCTTTGCAGCAACATCCGGCTCTGCAGCATATCTTTCCTTTCCAATGCTAGTCTCGGGAATCGCTGTGAGCCCTGAAGAAGGCAACACTAGGCAGCTGAAAGTGAATACCCATTTTTATTCCCACTGGGATCATTTTAAATTCTGCTTCCGAGACCAGACATGCTGGGACATGTGTAAGATTCCCCCATCCCCCAGGTACACTTGTGCTTTCTGATAAAAAGCAACAGTAATAACAAAAACATTCTAGGCTACCAATTATACAAGGATGTTTTTTTGTATGTCATGGAAATGAAGCCACCCAAAGTAACCCCAAGGCGAGCTGGGCAGCAAATGAATTTAACAAACAAATACGGTAAATCCAACTGCTAAGCAACCAATATGTTTTCACGCAACCTTCCTCAACCTGGTGTCCAAAAGTCAACTATGATGATTTCTACCACCATGTTCAAGTTCAATATTGGAAGAATATCATATCGAGTTATGCTACTGTAAGTTATTTCTCAGTACATCTCCATCCTTAGGTGTCCTCTAGATCAGGGGTCCCCAACCCCCAGGCCACAGCCTACTACTGGGCCGTGGCCTATTTGCCACCAGGCTGCATGAGCTGCAGGCCAGCGCACATGGGCAGCTCGACTCACGCGAATGGCAGGCTGGCACATGCCCGTGCAACTAAACTTGTAATCAAGCTGCGTGTGTGCGCATGCCATCCTGTCGCTGGTGCGAGTCAAACTGCACACGTGTGCACGCCAGCCTGCCACTCGCACATCCTGGTTTCCCTCTGCCCCCCAACCATGCCACCAAGGCACAAAGGCTGGGGACCACTGCTCTAGATGAGTTAATTTCAATTCCCAAAATTCTCAGCAACGGTTGTATGGACGATGGAATTCTGGGTGCTGAAATCTGTACATTTGAATATTTAATGACACATAAATTATAAGTATTTCCTAGAATACTTTAATAGAATCTGAATAAAATGGTCAGTATCGTACTAATGGACCAGTGATCAATATTGCCATCAGTTCCCCAAAGATATTAAAACTATCTCAGCCTAGTCCAATAATGCTAGCAGATTATGCAACCTGACTGTATATTGTTTTCTGAAAATATAATAACCATTAACAGTTGCAGTCTTAACACCAAATTTATATTGCCCTGGACAATTAGAATTAAGATGCTGCTAATAGGGCAGTGCAAAGCATTCATAAAAGTGCTTTGGAAAGCATGTTGGCACAGATGAATTACTTATTTTTCTATGTGCATGCAGACAATATTTTTATTGGGATTATCCACAAAATAAAGCAACCTTGCATATGCAGAGAGGTTGAGAGAGTTGGGAAACAACATTTAACTTAGTTATATTTCTGCCTTTATATCACTGTTTATGTTTTTATTGTAAACCACCCACTTAGGTGAGATGGGCTCTGTAGAAATGTGATGAATAAAAGAATAAGATGCATAAGTCTTGCAAAAGACATGGCTGGATGACTGCTTCAAATGGCAATACTGTATTTAGTGGTTGAAATGCTTTGCAGTCCTTGGTGCTATTTCAGTGCATATGTGTCAGTCAAAATGACATTACACAGCTCTAGCAAACAGCATTGTTCTTACAAAAATGATTGTTCTTACCTTTCTTTTGATGTCAATGAACTGAGAAAACATTACAGACCAATAGAATGCCAGTTCAAGTATATAGTAGTAATGAATCTCAGGCATCAATGGCTGGAGAATAAAAATAAATAAATAAATAAATAAGATGTTAAAACCTCCACCAAGGTAAATTCAATAACTTGGGGGGGGGGGGGAGAAGAAGAGAAGGAATCAAATCTTTATTAAAAATAGATTTCTGCATAACAATTTTGGAGATTTGGTGGATTAAAACAATATTTTGAACAAGGATGTCATTCAGTTTTAAAACTTGTTAAACTTTTAAACGGTTTGATGGGATCCAATTTAACATCGTAGCTGAAGGTGATTCAGAATCACTACTTTATTGGAGCTGCAGCATGGGGGAAAAAGTCCC
The DNA here is from genome assembly GCF_964273705.1 of Natrix helvetica. Classification (NCBI taxonomy): domain Eukaryota; kingdom Metazoa; phylum Chordata; class Lepidosauria; order Squamata; family Natricidae; genus Natrix; species Natrix helvetica. Next base: position 162,148,145 of record NC_138548.1, on the reverse strand, counting down.
TGGCATTCTTTTGCAAATTCAACTTTGATTCAAAATAAGTAGAAGTCGACCACATTTACATAAATAGAAGACACTCTCATTGTGATAAACCTTCATTAATATCCCATAGGTTTTCCCCTCCACTGAAAATATCTGTCAGTTCATCAAGGTCACTTTATTATTTTTTTCTTTTTACTATCAGGTGAGACGAATCTGTAAATCTGGTCAAGGTCAGTTATGATTTTACACTAAGATATTTTTTTCATCACCACTGCATAACAGTCATATTGTGGTTCAGATCTGGCATTTTTTAAAGAAGGTTGGAAGAGTCCTAGATCACCTTTCCCCACCCACCCACCCACCCAAGGGGTTGAGGAATTTCTAGCTTCCCCTTCTGCTTTGTCAACTCCAAAGCTTCTTCTTTAAAATAATATCTGACCTTGCCAAATAACTATTGCGAAACAGGAGATGACAACAGTGAACAGTGGTCAAATAAAAAAGACCCTTTCCCAAACCCCAGCTCTTCCTCCCTTCTACTATCCAGAGTCCAGACCAGTGTTTTTCAAACTTAGCAACTTTTAAGATGTGTGGGATTCTGGGAGCTGAGGTCCACACGTCTTAAAGTTGTCAGGTTTGAAAAACACTGATCTAGACTGAATGAACAAAGTGAAAGGTTGTATTTGAAGATGGCAGCTACAGCCATTTCGAAGGATGACTGTACGTTTTCAACATTTTACATTCATGCTATGCAACACAGATTTTTGTCGTTGTTTTACCTGATATGGGTAGCCAATCCAGCACTGCTTTGTGTTCCACAGCCAAGAACTCTTAAACAAAAAAGTAAATAAATAAATAAGACAGAGAAAAAGAGGAGGAAAAAAACAAAAGATTAAAATGCTTGTAGAACAATGCAACCAAAACTCTTTTGGATATTTGAAACACATTCATTTGCCTTCCAGAAGGAATGAAGCTGGGTGTCTTTTGGGCCAATCACTTTCTCTGAGCCCAAATGGTGTGTTCTTCACCTTGAGTTATTTGAAAATAAATAAATAAATAAATAAATAAATAAATAAATAAATAAATAAATAAATAAGTAAGTAAGTAAGTAAATAAATAAATGTGCCATACAAACAAACAACGAAACATTTGTCTTAACACTTCATATGAACTTAACCATTATGATTTGTAAATTAACGCTTATGGCTTAAGGCTTTATAGGATTCTAGTCAACTATGGTTATTCAACAAACCATGGTTATTTTAAACATGACTTTGCACAATTAAGTAATTCAGTATTACTAATACCATACCTCAAAGACTAATTATTTTCACTTTCAATGTTTTACTTATGTCTCTGAGGTACTTACTTCATACTCTAGACCTCATTATAAACTAAATTCTGCTATGCTCAATGATATTGAGTTCCATTAGTCCATAATTTTCTTTCCTACAAGGCCTCAAAAATAAAAAGCGGCAGTAATGGTTGATCCTTGATCTTTGTCCAAATGATTGAACTTTATTAAGCAGACAGGCCACGGATCCATTTAAGAAATGAAGCTAATAGCTATTGGCAGCCCTAAATACTTTTTAAAATAAGTCATTTAAATCTTAAAACATGTATATATTATTTCGTATTAGAAGACGTTCATATTCTGCATTTCTTATGAACTGTGTATCAACTACACAAGTGGGAGACATAGAATTAAAGTCAAACCACAACCTGACAATATGTAATACTAGTAATATTTACTAATAATATGCAGCTCAATTTTTTGTTACATTTTATGCACACTATATCTACCTACATTTACAATGAAAGAAAGATGAATGTATTTTTCTTAAGCTATAAATGATCCATTATGAAAAAGTTGAAACCTGAAATTTGAAGTAAATGTGAACGTTTTATTGACTAAATTATCTTAATTTTTAGGATTGTGAAGTACAAAGTATTCAGTTTAGTAAAGGGCTAATTATTGATCTGGGCTGCAGATATGATCATCAGGCAACAAATAAGCAAGCATACAATACAATGAATAAAAAAGGGAAAGCTAAAGTAATAGATATTTTAGTTCTTTTTAACAGGGCATGCAAAATTGAAATGTATCCCAACAAATAGCTATTTTGAAGCTTGCCACTACTTTCTTGGTGATTCCAGATTTTCAAATCTGAACAAGAAGAAAAATCCTCAAAAATTGTAACATAATGTTCTCACTGGCTCAACAATCAACCTCAAAGTACTTTTGCTTAGTTAAAACCTTGCAATCAATCCAGTGGTGGGTTCCGGATCCTGCTGCAACCGGTATGGTTGCAACGGGGCCCGGCGTCCTCCACATGAATGTGTGCAGCGCGCGCATGCATTGCACCTTCCAGCGACGCCTCCGCAAACCTCCGCGACGCTCCAGCTGCTTGGAGGAGCGTCGCACAGGCGCTGTATGCGCCATGCTTTAAAGGACAGGTAAGAACTTCGGGCGGGCGGGCAGGCCCTCCGGAGCACCGTACCAGAATGGTACCCGGTGCTCCGGGCAGGCTCCGGTACCCCTGTACCGGGGCGTACCGCCTGCAACCCACCACTGAATCAGTCACCAAAACTACAAAACTAACTGATAATTCTACTTTCATGTAGCTCCTGGCCCAGTTTCCAAACATCATCACTTCAGATTTCTGGCAACAGCAATCTGTCTTTTCCTCTAACTTGAAATAAAGAGGATAACATAAACATAAAGAAGAGGGAACAAAAATAATGGGCACCACCACCAACCACGAATGCAATAATACTATTTCCATTTATTCATTATAGGAATGAAATGGTGGCAGCAGTGATATTTGCAGAAAAGAAACAATTTATGCTAATTACTAACCCTTCAGTAAATAACAACAAAAATTATTGGGCTAGTAGATAATAAGGAATTTTGTTAAGATGGTTAAGTTCTGATTCATCAGTATGTAGAAAGAAAGGCTGAGTTTGCAATGCACCACTTGTTCTTCCTCTGCAAATTTTCTTTGTTGGCTTCTTCTATAAGTCTATTTATGCATTTACCTTAACCAAAATATGTTTTAGAAAATCATCCTTGATACTTCAAATTTCTAAATAAATATTTTTTAAACTACTCAACTCCCAGGCAAATGGCCAGGTTGAAGACCAATCCATCAGCAAAGAAGTACAGCTAGTCCTCAGCTTATAACCATTCAAAATTACAAGGGTGCTGTACTTCTTCAGTGGCCACATGATCATGTGATGACAATTTGGGCACTTAGCAATCCTCCCTTACAACTGACTACCGGTAGGCTGCAACTGCCCCACCTGCCCATCTCTCCCTTCCATCGTTCCTGGCTGGGTCCCAGAGGATTAATGCCACCTCAGAGCCTCCTTTGTGCCCCAGCATGCCTTCTTCCACTTACCTTTTCCAAATATTGACTTTCTGAAACAGTTCCCAACCAATGCGACATGCAGCCTTCTTGCAGAGGCCACCTTGCACCATTCTGAACGTGGCTGCAATTCTTACGATTTCTCAGAAAGGCATGGTTTTTCCAAAATGTGAGATTTGGGGGAAAACTTTCTGAAGGATTAAGGGAATGGTGCCCACTCCCAGAACGGTGGGAGGCGGCCTTTGTAGGAAGGTCGCAGGTCATATCAGCTGGACACTCTTTTGGAAAGGGGAGCTTCAGAAACTCTCTGGTAGATGTTACTCATATCTGACAGCAACAAACTCCAGAGTTTAATTACAGAAGTATTTATTTATAGGTTCTAGAATCTCACGGCATTTAGTATTATTGGACAATCCTAATGTTGTTAAGAGAAGAAAAATGCCTATTAACATTTCTCATACTACAGTATGCACAATTATTTATAAGTTTATCATGTTTTCACCTACTCTACCTGTTAGATACTTGTACCAACTACAGTCGTTTCCACCAAGGTCCTCTGTTCCAGCGGGAACAGACGTTTAATCCTATTGGTCGAAGGGTCCCTATAAAAGGGCTGCTGTCAGACTCAACCTTCGCTGGATTGTTCTCGCTTGTTGCATTTAATAAAGAGCTGTTGCTACCATTAAGCCTGTGTGTGCCTATCCATTACCCAATCTAACACTACCTAAATCACACTCATCATACTTCTGCTTTAAACTTGCCTCCCAGGGGAGATGCTCTAGCACTCTAATTTCCATCTTCTTACTACTCCTCATCAGAAGAAGAATCCAGCAGATCCTGGCAGTTTGTGCCTTCTATGGGAATTTTTTAATTAATGAGTTGGGTATATTAATGGGTTGGATGTATTAACCCCCAGGGTCTTGTCTCTTTTTGCTTTTATTGCGTTGCATAGTATTGTACACTACCCACAGTCATTATGAGTAGACCAGCCTATAAATAAGTATGGGTAGTCTTCAACTTACAACTGTAATTGAGCCCAAAATTAGTCATAAATCATTGTTAGCTCTGCACATCACAGGCATCATGTGAGCAGATGCAAAATTATGATCATTTTTTAAATCATGGTTGTTAAACTGCAGTTATTGAACAAATCCATTTTTTCTAAAGGGCCCCTTTTTTTTTTTTTTTTACTGGAAACCAAAACTAAATGTGAGAAATTTGCAAAAATAAAATGTTGGCAAGTTGCAGACACATAACCACAGGAAGTTGCAAACAGCTGTAATTGTGAGCGAGTTGCCCAGTGGCCAAAATGCGATCACATGACCATAGCGTGTATGTGTACAGCCGTTGTAACTCTGAAAGTCGTTAAGCAACTGTTCGTAAGTTGAGGATAACCGTACTATGAACTACTGTACAGAGGGACAGTTGCTCGGTAATCACTTTCTGCTGTGGATTATCATCTTTTGTATTCCACCAACATCTGGATTTCCATTCTCATTTACAGTAGGCTAAATTTCCAGTATTCAGAATAAGAAATAAAATAAAATGTTAGCTTTCTAGTTCTATCTTCCTCAAAATGAGAATACCAGGAAAAATATATAAATATATACATATGCTAAGCCTTGCATTTGCCACTGTGATTCAATCACTAATCTGCAGGACAAAAAGGTGATTTACATACAACAGTATTTAAGATATAATTGACTCCTTCTGCTTGATCTTTATAATTTTTAACAATAGTAGAACCAATAAAATTTTTCCTTCTTTCTTAACTTTTCCTGCTTAAGATACATAATATTAAGCCTAAATGTTGCTAATTCTCCTCTTTTCTTCTACATGTTTATAATCCTCAAAAAGATTATTCACATTCTAGGCTATTAGTGTTAAAATGTCTGTAGTTCAGAATCATGGAATGATTTGTATCAAGCTGGTATATTACTGAAGGTCCAGGTTCTATCTTTTTTTCTTTTTCTTGGCCATTACCCTTAAATGAACAAAGAACTGACAATTCGTCAAAAGCATCAATTTAAAATAAAAGCGATAAAAGAGAAATCTACAGACCATCTCTAAAGCGATTTAGCATTCAGATAGATTTAGTGCTGACTCCAATGCTTTTCACTGATGGAAAAAAAGAATTTCGTTTTCTGAAAAGCCCATTTTGAAGTTGTATATTTTGAGGGAAAGTTTAGGAACATTCTCAGAGAAAGGAGAATAGGGATGTAAACAATTAATAGGCTTATTTGAAAGCAATGTATTTTTTCAAAGTGTAGAGACAAGCATCTTTGTTCTAAATCCCATATGAAAGCATTTCCCTAGATATGGTATATTTAGAAGGCCAAAAAAGAATGTATGCTGCAGAATCATATCTTGTTTCTATGTGAAGACTACACACACAGTTCATCATTTAAGAAGTTCTCTAGAAAGTGTAATGAGGAGGTGAACCTCAGGATGGAGGTGTTACATTCCAGAGGAATAAGAGGCAACTCGATCCAGACGTTATGTGTGAGGGTAAAAGGGTGAAAATCACCTCTCCCTAACAGTTCACAGCTCCCTAACCTGCAAATAGTAGAGTTCTCAGTCTGAAAAAAAATTGTCTATAGATGTAAAACGATAAGAACTGCTATGTGTCATTCTGGGTTTCAGTGACGTGCGGTGAGGTTTATGGCTGGTGAGGCTGGGGACGCCATCAGGAAGGTGGGGAATGGGACCACGTGTGCTGGAGGCTCAGGCTGCCTCAGCCTCCAGCACACATGATCCCATTCCCCGCCTTCCTGAGCGTGCTCCGCTGGCTCGCGCTCTGCAGTCCTCGAAAGCGACTGGGGAACGACGAGAACCTTTCTGCCTCTGCTGGACTTTGCGCGCTCCTCGCGACTGCATATTGCAGTCGCGAGGAGCGCGCGAAATCCAGCAGAGGCAGGAAGGTTCTCGTCGTTCCCCAGTCGCTTTCGTGCCTTCGTCATCCGGGAGCACCGACAACATTTCTGCCTCCGCAGCTCCCGGGCACGGCCGGACAGATGTATATAATATTATAATATTGTGTTGTATTTGTACTGATAAATAAATAAAGGGAGACTAGTATAGATCTATTATATACTATACTATAGATCTATTATATACTATTATTTCATGAAGAGAGGTGAGGCTCTGCCTCCCCTGCCTCCCCTGACCGCACGTCCCTGCTGGGTTTTGGGCCTAACAGAAAGATCCTCTTGAATGAAGTTCAATATGTGAAGGCAACAAAAGACCTCAAAGGATAATAATTGCTCTGTTTCCTGTTTACCAAGAATCACAATAACCATAGAAGAAAGCAGGAGACCTATCAGCTTTATTCTAATATATGCCTTAAGAAACAATCATGGCTCTCTTGTAGAAAATGCTCCAGAATACTTTTGCAGCTTAGAATTCAGACCACCCAAACTCCAACAACAAGCTTTGGAATTGATAGTGAAAATATTAAAATGGTAGATAGCTTCTGTCTTTTAGGATCAATAATCAACCATAAAGGAATAAGTAGTCAAGATATATACCACAGAGTAGTGGTGGTACACCCGTGAAGGCTTTGGAAGAGATATTCAGAGGCTGTGATATGTCGATCCTTAACAAAGATCAAAATAGTGCAAGCCACAGTATTTCCTGTGATACCCCAAGGAACCAAAAAATGGACTTGGAAGAAGAAAGATGGGAAAAATATTGACACAATGTCTCCAGAGTAGGGTAATTTGAGCTGCTTCATTTGTGCCTTGAGTGAGAATTTAGGCTGATTTGTTCAATGTTCCATTTGTTTATTTTCTTGGCTGTCCACATATTCTTGGAAGCCTGCTCTAAAACACCAAAGTTTAAAATTGTTGACTATTGGGAGTGGGACTAGGAGCAGCCCTATGATGATGAAGATCATTACTTGTCCAAGAACTAGCACCACAATAGCATCATCAAAAAAGAGGCTATGATGGGCTGTTGAAGAATTTATATCTATTTATGGGGGGAGAGGGTGTTTCAAATAATCATCTATTTATGATGATAAATAGATATCAGCACTCACTATCACTATCAGCACTCACATGGATCTATTAAACGAAGGATAGCACCTCAAAGGTTACTAAATGGTACAGATTATTACAACCATATAGGATTACCATTCAGCATCAAGCTGGAAAACAGTACATCCAGCAGACTGTCTATGGAGATTCTCAGTCATCCAGGTCATGGTTGTCCCAAGGGTGTTTTTTCAAGAGGCAGCTGGCTTTTCTTGTTTTTCTTTGAAGATGTTTCCCTTCTCATCCAAGAAAAGCTGAAGAAGCTTCTTGGATGAGAAGTGGAACGTCTTCAAAAAAACCACCACAAGAAGGTCCATTTGCCTCTTGAAAAAGGACCTTTGGGACACCCAGCTGACTACTTATCATACTGTGGAATGAACATCGTACTTCAAACCATATGTTAAACAGTTAATGTAGACAAGGAACTGAATGGGACTATGACCCTCATTAAAAAGGGAGAAGGAATGTGGAGGGAAAACCTGGCAGTGACCAGCATAAGCATTTCCTTCCCCTTTGTTTTCTCCCCTGGGGACTTTATAGCAGTCTGAAGGACAATACACCACACCTGGTCTCAAATATAAGGGCAAAATGTTGAAAGTCTCAGGGTGTGGGTGTGTAGGTACATTTGGAAGATGATTTGCGTTGGGTAGAAGAGCCAAAAGGAGACATTTGAGCAGTTACCAGCTCAACAAGGGTAAAGGAGGAGCAGCCAAACCAGTGACGGAGAAGCTGAAGGGAGAAGCAGAGCCTAGCAGCTTCACCACTCCAGCAGGAAAGCTGAGGAGCTACACTCAACCAGTCACTGGTGAAGCATCTTTCTTCTTTCATTTAGTACAGAATGAGAAACTGCACATCGGCAGTTTGGAAATGCAGCTGGCAGAAGCCGACCTGCAGGTGGCTGGAGACTTTGGTTCAAGTTCAAGCAACAGATAGTGTGGGAATAAAACAGAGGCATAGATGGATATTAGTACAGATACGGTATAAGCCTACTAATAATAAGTACATTTGTAACATTTTTGTAATAAAATCTGAGAAGATTTTTTTAAAGTCTGTCTATATGGTGTTGGCCACTCACAGGAAGCTATTCAAATGGAGGCCCCATAGTAGACAAAGCTGGGGGTCGGGGGGCAAAAACTCTGTGAAACAGCAGAACCCTAAGAGTCTTCATTGGAAGGTTCTTCAAAATCAAGCATAGGAACTCATGCAAAATGATGTGTCAAAGAAGGCAGCAATTTAGAGGTCAGCCACCATTTCAACTGAGTAATTTCTATCCTCTCTCAAAGGGACAGCAGAGAAAAACTTGAAATATATTTTAAGAAGTGATGACATGAAATATTAAAAAAGAAAACATCCAAATTTACTTCTCCCTCAGTACATTTTGGTTAACAAAAAGCACCAAATAATTGACCTTAGTATGAACTATTGCCATTATCTATGGCAGTGATGCCTAACCTTTGTGTTGTTGGGTGCCAAAAATGCAAAGGCACGTGCACGATAGCCCATGCGCGTTCCGGCACCCATAATCCAAAGAGCACCCCCACAAAGGAACGTCCGGTTGGCCCGTTGGGCCTGTTTTTTGCCCTCCCCAGGCTTTCCTGAAGCCTGGGGAGAGCGAAAATGGTTTCCCCCAGCCCTCCTGAAGGCCGAAAATCAAGTGGCTGGAGCACGTATGCCCGCTGGAGATGACGGCTTGCGTACCAGCAGATATGGCTCCACGTGTCACCTGTGGCACATGTGCCATAGGTTCGTCATCACGGATCTATGGAGAAGGAAAGAGAACCAGGCCAAAATAGTTTTCAGCAATAGAATGTTCAGTTCAATAAAACACCACACCGCTTGGATCTACATATATACTATGACAATATATTACAACACCCTTGATTCTTGGGAAGAACTCAATATGTGTATGCAGGCCAACACCAGCTAAAGAAACTGGCATCTGTGACTTCTGAACATTGTACTGAACAGATAGTAATATTTGGGCATTTTACAGTGAGATAATATTGAGCATAGACAAATTAAAATTTTGATTAGTAAAGAACACATCCAAAGGGTGAGAAAAGTGCTAATCACAAAATTAAATGGTGAAAACACCATTAAAAACACCAATACCTGGGCCATACCTGTGATATTATATACTGTTGGAATTATTAAATGAACATACGATGAACTGGAGAGTTTGTACCAGAATCAAGTATAGTCATTATCTCCCATGCATTACATCTCCGTAGTGATATTAATAGATAAAAACGGAGGCAGAGATTAACTTCAAGTCAAACAAACTGTTGAATAAGAAAAACTGGCATTTGCTGATTATGTAAAAGACAACCAAGAACAAGCATTGATGCAAGTTAAAAACTGGATCTTATTGAATGTACCCGAACAAAATATGAATATCAGAATAAAATAATAAAAATAGGAATAAAATGTTGGCAAGGAAGAACATTACACAATCAATTTCTGCAAAAGATATCAGAGAAAGTGGATAAAGATAAAACCTGGCAATGGCTGACAACTGGAATGTCAAAAAAAGAAAGAAACTGAAGTCTTGGTTTTAGCTGCACATGAGGGGCACATGACATGGACTTTGTAATTTGTTAGTTAACATAGTTCCTTTGTATTTAATTTGATTTATTTTCCACGTTCAGGCTTATTACAGACTGGAATGTAAAAAAAAATCTTTTCTCCTCTGGTTGTATGGATTAACTAGGTAGCTTTTAACATTCCTAAACTGAAAAGATAATTTACAGAACGATGTCTGGAGACTATTTCCAGATAAGAAAAGCAAGGAGGGGTTACTTTTATCTTGTCCAATCAACTTTCCTCTTTCATTTGTCTTTGTTGTGTTAACTATAAAAAAGGGAATGTAAAATGGGTCTTGAGGTTCTCCTTTTCATAGAGACCCTCGGGCCAGGCTATCAACAGGAGCAAGTTCTTTGAACTCATTCAATCAAGGCCACAGTTAAGGAAATCTTCAAATGATCAAAGTAGATTATGCAGGGAGGCTGAGAAATAGTAGATTATGCACTCAAAAGATTACATACAGTGATGATAAAGAATGACATAAAACAATTACCAAAATGATATAAAATTATGTGCCAATAATGAAGAATGAGTAACAATGTGGGATTATCAAATACAAACTAATGAAGTCTTGGCTAATAAAACACTAGATTTAACTGTGGTTGAAAAGAAAGGGTGGATAATTGATGTGGCAATACCAGTGGAAAGTATAATAAAAGAAAAAGAATTGGAGAAGATCCCAAAATATCAAGATGGGGCGGGGGGAGAACTGGAGAAAATCACAAAATACAAAGATCTGAAAATAGAATGACTATGGCAAAAGAACCAAAAATAATACCAATAGTAATAAGATGCTTTGGGTACAATTCTAAAACATCTGGAGGACCACTTGAGGATCATCAGCAATGATAAAATCACCATTAACCAAACATTGCAAAAGGCAGCTTTATTTGGAATCACTTACATCTTGCAACACCACCTGTAATATTATTAAACCACGTCTGCCACTTCTAGATCTTTGGAAAGAGCTCAATAGATGGACCAAAATGCCAAATCCTGTCTAAACATCCGGCTGACTGTGTGATCAGCCATAATGATAAGATTGTTTTTAAACTGTTATTATAATTTCTTTTTAAAGGGTTTATCCTTGAGAAATGTACTGGGACCACTAAGAAATATTTGGAGCCACAGTTTTGCTTCTTTTTGCTCATTTTTAGCCTCCTATTTTCCGAACACAATGCACATTTCCACCTAAGGACTAAGAATACCTATTTAAATTAAGCTGACCTATTAAGATGAAAGATGAAGCTTTCAATCAATCATCTAGGATTATATCTTCTTGTCAAGAATGGTTTTTTTTCCTCGTGAGACCTTTAGAAGATATTTTTTTTGTTCTTCAGTCCAGTAGTGCCTGACAGTCCGCATCCGCAACCCCGTGGAACACAATATGTCACCGCACCACCACCTTCTTCCCCTATCTCCAGGAGTTCATCCAACCCATGACCACCATGTCAATGGCATTATCTAACCATCTCACCCTCTACTGTGCCCTTCTCCTTTTGCCTTCTATCTTCCCCAACATCAGGGCCTTTTCTAACAGGTCTTCTCTTCTTATTTGTGACCAAAATATTTGAGTTTCAGTTTCAGTATCTGTCCTTCTGAAGAAGTCAGGGTTGATTTTCTTTAGGATTGACTGATTTGATCTCCTTGCAGTCCAAGGGACTCTCAAGAGTCTTCTCCAACACCACAGCTTGAAAGCATCAATTCTTCAGTGCTCAGTCTTCTTTATGGTCCAATATTTTTCTCCTACTTTAGTCTATGGAGATTCTCACTCATCCAGGTCATGGTTGTCCCAAAGGTGCTTTTTCAGGAGGTAATTGGACTTTCTGGTCAGAGCTGAAGAAACTTCTTGGATGAGAAGCGAAACGTCTTCAAAACAAAGAACAAGAAAGTCCAGTTGCCTCCTGAAAAAGCACCTTTGGGACTTCCTTGTACTTTGTACTCTTAAAGTACAATCTGCTTCCTAAATTGACTTAGACTAATAGTGTATACAGTTGCAGGCAAGAAACTCTCATGTTACTCTGAACAAATTGTTTCTTGGATATTGATAATAATAGCCTTATGAATACTTCTAAAGGAATGTAGTGGTTAGATGACCTAGACATTGATATTTGAAGATAGATCTTTTAAATATTTATATTGTGTTTTACTAATCTATGGGAAATCCAGGCAAGATTTTACTAATCTTGCTAGTCCATGCATGAAATGCCATATGATGGATGAATGAATTAATGAGAAATTTAATCTTGGGAAAATATGAAAAAGATACTGTGAGTAGAGTTGGACCAAATAAGGCATAGTCTTGAGATAAAAGGAAGAAGGAACTCAAAATAATCTTGTTGTGATTTTGTTTAATATAAGATACAGAGAAACTATAGGCTTTCACAATTTGGTCATGCCCTACCAAAATAAAGTAATATTCCTGGAATCCTTGTTCCTCCCTGTTTCTTGATAGGGCCAGCCTTGAAAGGTTGATATCAATCTTGAAAGCCTGTCCAAATATATCTCTGTCTGATCTTCTAATAAACAAAAGCAGGGCAGGATTATTTCTTTCTCACCCTTCCTTCTATATCTGCACTATGCACTATTTTATTTGCACTAGATATACTACTATAATCTGCACTGTATGTACTATCCATATATCATACAGTACCCTATGGATATGGATGATTTTGGACAATCACTTTGAATAAATGACTCAATAATTGCAAGGTTTTCAAGTAGCCATTTGCCATGGAAATATTTTTACAGTTTTCTCTTCCCAAAAAACATAATGGTAAATGCAAAGACAGATTTCACTGCAGATTTTCTGGAGTGAAAAAAGTGTTCCATTCATTACTCAGAATATTTTGATATTTTTGAAAAGATTGGCCATTTAGGGCAGGGATTAAAAAAAAGGAAGATGTGTAACAATTGACTGACTTTGGGCCTTATGATGACTGGCAGTTGGGAAAGTATATAGCAGAAAAAGCTTTCACTGTTCTGTATTCCCGCTCCCTTCACTGTTCTTGAAGTACTGTCTGTCAGAAACAGATTCCACTACCCACTCAAACAGCTGGGAGAAGATGCCAAAGAAAAGTAGTCATGACATTGAATCTGCTTGACATTGAATGTTCATAAGGAGATGATTCCTTCAGGTCAGATTATTTGCCCATAGAGTCCAGTATAGGAATAGTTTTCCAAAGTCTCAGATAAGGATTTCAATCTGGAATCTTTTCCATGCACAGTACAAATTTTAGGGGGGGCTTCCATAGAAAGCAGTAATGTATTCTACAGACCTGTGGACAGGCTCCTTTACAAGCCCTCCCAGAGATTTTAAGACATACATAGGTACAGACACAGAAGAATATTCTCCACTTAAACTCTTGAAAGATGAAAACTACATTTTTCACGAACTGGTAATTTAGTGGCAAAACGAGCATAGTGCCAACATAATGAAATCCTAACATTCCCAAATTGTACATAATTCACTGTATAATTAACTAGAGTTCAGGTACTGAACTATCTTCAGGTACCTTGGAAGCTTCCAGAAAAACAAATAATTACAAGTCAACGCTGATGATACTCAGCTGTACATTTCCACCCCGAACCACCCCAAAGAGGCGGTCGAAGTGATGTCCCGGTGTGTGGAAGCCGTACGGGTCTGGATGGATGACAACCGACTCAAGCTCAACCCCTCCAAGACGGAGTGGCTGTGGGTTCCGGCCCCCCGGTTCAACCAGTTAATTCCATCTCTGGCCATTGGGGGCGTTCAACTTGCCCCCGTGGAGCGGGCGCGCAATTTGGGCGTCCTCCTGGATGCCAGGCTGTCCATGGATGACCATGTGACAGCCGTGGCAAGGGGGGCGTTCCACCAGGTTCGCCTGGTGCGCCAATTGCGCCCCCTATTGGACCGGGATGCCTTGCGCACAGTCACTCATGCGCTGGTGACGTCTCGCCTGGACTACTGTAACGCTCTCTACATGGGGCTTCCCTTGAAATGCACTCGGAGACTGCAGCTGGTCCAGAATGCGGCCGCGCGGGTAATTATGGGGAGTACAAGGTACTCCCATGTGACACCTCTCCTGCGCGAGCTGCACTGGCTTCCTGTGGTCTATCGGGTGCGTTTCAAGGTCCTGATTACGATCTTTAAAGCGCTCCATGGCTCAGGACCTAGTTACTTGCGGGATCGTATCCTGCCCCATACATCCCTGCGACCCATCCGCTCGCACAGAGAGGGACTTCTCCAGGTGCCGTCCACCAGACATTGCCGAGGGGCGGCGCCTAGGAGCAGAGCCTTCTCTGTGGCGGGCCCAGCCCTGTGGAATGACCTCCCTCCGGATATTAGGACCACCTCTGACCTCCGCTCCTTCCGTGTAAAGCTCAAGACCCACCTATTCCAAGTAGCTGGCCTGGCTCAACCATAATTTTATATCGCTCCTGACGGATTTTTAATTTTGTAATTTTATTTAAGGGTTTTAAAATTGTGATTTTAATTGTTTCCACTCATCTGTTTACCTCCTCCACGTACACGTATATGTCTTTGTTCCTGTGTATGTTTGTCCATATCTGTATTTTATTTGTTTTTTGTACGCCGCCCCGAGTCCTTCGGGAGAGGGTTGCGGCTAACAAATAAAATTATTATTATTATTATTATTATTATTATTATTATTATTATTATTATTATTATTATTATTATTATTATTATTATTATTATTATTATTATTATTATTATTATTATTAATAATAATAATAATTTACACCAGAGCCATAAATAAAGGATAAATTTAAAGTTACTGCAGAGATGAGATTAGTAATAATGAAGAACAGCTTCTATAGAATTTAAGTTTCTACTCCCAAGAGTGTTTTTTTTTTTCATGAGGCAACTGGACTTTCTTGTTGTTCTCATCCAAGAAGCTTCTTCAGCTCTGACTGGATAGTGGGGAATGGAAGGATTAACTATCCTCTCAGAGCCGAAGAAGCTTCTTGGATGAGAAGCGAAATGTCTTCAAAAGAAACAAAAAGAAAGTCCAGTTGCCTCCTGAAAAAGCACCTTTGAGACAACCATGACCTGGATGACTGAGAATCTCTACAGACTTTTAGCTTCTACTATTTTTAAAATCAATATTCTAGCTTCTATTCTTTACGGAAAAAGAATTAGGATTTCTTTCTTTTCCCACATCAGACTGTATGAGCCCATTTCTCAGACCGGACTGTTGTAGGTAACTGCACTCTTCTTACAAAACAGTCTTGTCTGCTCCCAGGTTCCTTGTTTCCCATCTTGCCTGCTTCAGTCTTCAGATTAAAGAATCATCTTTTCTATCTCATTGCAGCTGAGTGGAGACAATTACTGTCACACAATTAACTTGTGCTTTGCACTGTAACAAAGATGCATCAAGGAACGCACTCAAGCATTAAAGGGGACAATAATGTTGGATATCCTTATTCAGAAACTGGCAATCTCACTAGATTTTTCCCAAATTATATTGTATATTTGCATTTTGTTAGAGGGATAGGTACCTGGATCTGCATGAGAATTGTGTGGTGGGATTGTTGATTCCTAATCTTGTTTTATTAGATATTGAATGGTCTGATACAATAGAAACATAAAGAACTCAAAATGTTGTGCTACAGAAGTGTCCCATTTATAACTGTACAGGTGTCAGGAATGGGATAGTAATATCAATTCCTATCCTAGAAATATATAATAGTCGTATCAACATCTACTGAAAGATTCCAGAGAATCAGTTGTTGTAGCTCCCAGTCCCTTTCTAGTCAAAGACTAACTGTCATAGCAATCAAAATAGGCTCAATACCAAAATGAGGCCTGTGTTTGGTTTAAACAGATGTGAAAATTAAAATGTTTAGAACTTTAAAACTTCTAATCAGTTTATTGCTCAAACTCCATAAATGTGTTCAGTGTCTTCCTTTTAATTGTTCTTCAATATGATGTCTGAATTAAAATGCATATTTGTGTTCTGGCAACAGGACTTAGTCAGAAAGCATCTGGAATAATGCAAATTGATACCTCTGACTGTATTCAGAGATGCAGCCCTATCGCCACTGAATTAATCGAAAAGCCCCTAAATATAAGTATAAGTATAATCTTTATTGTCATTGTACTTAAATACAACGAAATTGGTTACATCTTGAAGTTATTATGTCTTCCTGAGATGTTAAGAATCAAGCAGATTTGAGTCTCCATTTGTTATATGCTGGAAATTCCTTCTGCTGAAGCCACAAACTGTGGCAATGTGCTGCATTTCTCAATTGTTGTGAGGAAATGAGCTATAGTATTTTACAGAAAACATGTGAAGTAATATGGTTGTGCATACATGTAAAAAGCATAGCCAGACAGGCTTTCTGTGATTGTTTTTTTAAAATTTGAAAATACTTCTATATGAGCGTTAAGCTTTGCCTATGTGCAGCAGAAAACATTTAGCTCCAAAGACAAAGCATCTTACCTTTTTTAAGATCCGGGATCCATAGGTGAATATATAAAGATAAAACGTAAATCTCCACCTGCAAATAATATAAAATAGATAATCTTAACAACCTTGTGGTAAGAGAACTTGAGAGTTCAAGATATAGAACAATGTAGAAATGTCCACAATAGTGTATTCCAAAGTGCCCATGTGTTGCTTCGAACGACACACTGATTATTAGAAGCCTGGATCAATAAACAAGAGGGACCAAATTTGTTTGGATACCAACTAAATGCAGAATGCAAGATTTCATTCTCCAAGAAAGCACTGTTTAATAGCCACACTAAAATGCATTTAAATTAGGTCAACCTAAGTTTGTGTTTTCTGTTAACAAAGTGGTCTAAAACAGCCTATCCTAGGGCAGCAGTACAGTGTTTGTTAGAAGCCTTGGCCTTTAGCTTCCAGTCTTGATAAATCACCATGGTCAAAGGCCACAAAAATGGCAGAAGGGAATATGCCCCAAAGCAAGTAACCAGGGGCAACACACCTCATATACTCATATGTATATCTCAGTGGTTTTTGCATCTGTTTAGTTTATAAAACTATAAAGCTCTTCCAAAAAAGGGAGGGAGCAACCAATGATCCTCTGGCAATGACGTTCACCACCTGGAGCCCTATCCTATCCGCCACTGTGCAATTGGCAAACCATACACAGGTGCAGTAAGTTAAAATACTCTCTATGGTGCAGCTGTAGAAGGTCACCAGCAGCTTTTCATTCAGTTGTTGTTTCCTGAGAAGTCTCAGGTAGTATAATCTCTGCTGCTGGGCCCTTTTGAGCAATGCTGCAGTGTGAGTGCCCCAGGTCAGGTCCTCTTTTATGATAACACCCAGAAACTTAAAACTGACCACTTGCTCCTCTCGGTTGTTGTTCTCGAGGGGAATGGCGATTGAAAAACTAACATTTCCTCTAATACAAAAGAATTCCTGGAGTCAAGGTTCCATGTACGCAAAGCAGTAGAGGGCAAGAGAAACCATAGACTGTTTTGTTTTCCATTCACAAACACATTCACAAGAACATCAACTGACCTAGTTTTAAGAGAAACCATCTTTGCGCTAGCCACAAGCAGAGGCTCCCTAGCTGATTTTGAAGCATTAATTCAGTGGGCCTGGGGAATAGGCCAGTATTGACTAACTCTGTATAGTACTTGGAGAAGAGGGGATGAAGATCACTATGGGAAAACCTGCCTCATATTAGACAAAAGGGGGAAAGGGGGAATGTTAATAAGCTAGCATTTAGATGAACTGGAAGAGGCAAGAAAGTTTATTTTGTCTAATTTAATACAAATAAAATCTGGGTTGCACCATATGATCTTGAGCACACTAATTCAACCTAATGATGTGTGTGTCATTATTATAATCACCTTGCATTTTAGCTGTGACACCATCTTAGAGGCAAAAACAAGAGAAATCTGCTTAGCATTCAAGGCATTGTTATTGTTTATATCACTGACGTTAAGACATTTGCTTCCAAATAATCTTTGCAACAGCAATAGTCTTTTCAAATCAATGCAGGCATAATATTAAAGCAATTAATTCATTCACTTCTATTTGGTGAATGCCAATCAGAAACTCTTTGTTCAATATCAGTTTTGAAGTCTAACGGTTACAAGGTCCATCTTTGTCCTTTCTTTAGTTTTCATGAACAGATTTTTACGTACGTAATAAGAACTACATTCAAGAAAAAAGTTTTAATAAAGTAAATGTGAAAGGGAAAAAAAGAAAGGGAAAAGGGAAAGAAAGGGTAAAGGCAGATAGAAAAAATGAAAACAACAGAACAGAAATGAAATGAAATGAAACAGAAAACATGAAAAATTTATGTAAGAAGTGCGTCCCATCTTTCTCTCAGCAGTTATGTGTACAATTGTAAACAAACACCCAAAGCATCTAAATACTGTGTCTAGTTCTAGAGACCCCACTTAAAAAGACCTCACTTAAAAAAAGACATAAGTTTAAGCAAGTCTTTATACTTCCCCCTCATTATCCAATGGTCTGCAATGATATTAGCAAGTTATGACTCTATTACTAATTGATGTAGATTAGCAGTTGGGGTATATAAAGAAACAAACCTATTAATTATTGAGTTGCATGTATACAACATTGGTAGTTAATTTTAAGCAATCCCATTTATTAGAATTTACAGAGGTAACAATTAGCACCAGAAGAAATTAAATACTGAATGCATTTCTGTAGAACAGGACATAAAACTAAAAACAGAGAAAATGGTGACTTACAGCAATTTCAAAATTATATACACAAACTTTCTTATCTAATTATGTGGAAACTCTTATCTAAGATGTGGAGACTCTAGAAAGTGTGCAGAGAAGAGCAACAAAGATGATTAGGGGACTGGAGACTAAAACGTATGAAGAACGGTTGCAGGAACTGGGTATGTCTAGTTTAATGAAAAGAAGGAGTAGGGGAGACATGATAGCAGTCTTCTGATATCTCAGGGGTTGCCACAAAGAAGAGGGAGTCAAACTATTCTCCAAGGCACCTGAGGGCAGAACAAGAAGCAATGGGTGAAAACTAATCAAGGAGAGAAGCAACTTAGAACTGAGGAGAAACTTCCTGACAGTTAGAACAATTAATCAGTGGAAGAGCTTGTCCCCAGAAGGTGTGAATGCCCCAACACTGGAAGTCTTTAAGAAGATGTTGGAGAACCATTTGTCTGAAGTGGCTTAGGATTTCCTGCCTAAGCAGGGGGTTGGACTAGAAGACCTCCAAGGTCCCTTCCAACTCTGCTATTGTATTGCATTGTATTGTATTATAATTATATGTTCCATGATTCTCGCACATCATGGCTATGGTACAGTTTGCTGAGAATTACATTACAATAAGCTGCACACCAGTGTGTTTGTTTTAAAGCTTACATAAAACCTACCATGGTGTACTGAAGAGAACATTCTGAATGGAGCAATCTGTATTTAACTCTTGTTAAGCCACAGATTTAGCAGAAGAATTTGATACAAGCCACTTTTTTAGTCCTACCACAACAAATGATAGTTAGAAATAGAATCTTAGGTTTGCATTTTTTGGCTGGCTTTAAGAGCCAAATTAGAAATATTGAAAATTTCTCTCTTCCTCTTTTTACTATATATATATATCATATATTTCTTTGGAACATAGCAAGGTTTAAACGTAATACACAGCGAAATGTAAGATTGCTTGGCTTTGCTTCACATCTGAAGAAACTGCAGCCTTTGATACGAAGAAAAATTACCTTGCTTCTCTTGACCAGTCCCATTAAAATAATCCACTACTCCCTCCCTCAGGAAATCCTTTTCCCTGTGAGCTACTGCTCACTCTTGCCAAGAAGCTGCGTCCCAACACATATGTACTAGCAAAGCTGTACAAAAAGGCTTAAGAGACACACATGTTGACTCCAGTGTACTCCGGCATTATCTCTCTTTTTCCGGGGTGAAACTGCGTACAAACCTCCGAGCTAAGCCGGACTTGGCCTGCCTTCGCTCTTCACTGGCCGCCAAAGGCCCGCCTTCCTGACAGAAGCCTCCGAGCCTAAAGACTAAAGTCCAGTACATCACGCTAAAAAACACTGTGCGGCAGTTGGAAACTGCTGCGTGGCGTTTTTTTGTCACGTGCGCAGCCGCGCAGGTTAGAGGGAACATTGGAGAGGGTCAAAACATATCAGGAGATTGGAGGAACTAAATATGTACAGCCTGAATAATAGAAGGGAAATGGGTGACATTATTGAAAACTTTAAATATATTAAGGGTATGAATAAGAGTCCAGAAGGCAGTATTTTCAATATTAAGCAAAAATCAAGAACATGGGGGCATCAGCTCAAATTGACAGGAGAGAAGGTCAAAAGTAATGTTACAGAGTATTACTTCACAGAAACAATACAATACAATACAATAGTAGAGTTGGAAGGGACCTTGGAGGTCTTCTAGTCCAACCCCCTGCCTAGGCAGGAAACCCTATACCGTTTCAGACAAATAGCTATCCAACATCTTCTTAAAGACTTCCAGTGTTGGGGCATTCACAACTTCTGGAGGCAAGCTGTTCCACTGATTAATTGTTCTCACTGTCAGGAAATTTCTCCTCAGTTCTAAGTTGCTTCTCTCCTTGATTAGTTTCCACCCATTGCTTCTTGTTCTACCCTCAGGTGCTTTGGAGAATAGTTTGACTCCCTCTTCTTTGTGGCAACCTCTGAGATATTGGAATAATGCTATCATGTCTCCCCTAGTCCTTCTTTCTCTTAAGCTAAACATACCCAGTTCCTGCAACCGTTCTTCATATGTTTTAGTCTCCAGTCCCCTAATCATCTTTGTTGCTCTTCTCTGCACTCTTTCTAGAGTCTCCACATCTTTTTTACATCGTGGCGACCAGAACTGAATGCAGTATTCCAAGTGTGGCCTTACCAAGGCATTATAAAGTGGTATTAACACTTCACGTGATCTTGATTCTATCCCTCTGTTGATGCAGCCTAGAACTGTGTTGGCTTTTTTGGCAGCTGCTGCACACTGCTGGCTCATATTTAAATGGTTGTCCACTAGGACTCCAAGATCCCTTTCACAGTTACTACTACTGAGTAAGGTATCACCTATACTGTACCTGTGCATTCCGTTTTTGTTGCCTAAATGTAGAACCTTACTCTTTTCACCATTGAATTTCATTTTATTAGATAGTGCCCAATGTTCAAGTTTGTCAAGATCCTTCTGTATCTTAAGCCTATCTTCTGGAGTGTTGGCTATTCCTGCCAGCTTGGTATCATCTGCAAATTTGATGAGTTCCCCATTTATTCCCTCATCCAAATCATTGATGAAGATGTTGAAGAGTACTGGGCCTAAAACAGAGCCTTGGGGTACTCCACTGCATACTTCCCTCCATGTAGATGCAGTTTCATTGAGAACTACACGTTGAGTGCGGTTGGTCAGCCAGTTACCAATCCATCTGGTGGTGATGCTGTCTAACCCACATTCTTCTACTTTATCTAGTAGTAGGTTATGGTCTACCTTATCAAAAGCCTTACTGAAGTCCAAGTAAACTATATCAACGGCATTCCTCTGGTCCACTAATTTTGTCACATTATCAAAGAATGCAATAAGATTAGTCTGGCATGATCTGTTTTTGACAAATCCATGTTGGCTTTTGGCTATTACTTTGTTTGCTTCTAGGTGTTCGCAAATTCGTTGCTTGATTATTTTTTCCAGAATCTTTCCTGGTATTGAGGTTAGGCTGATAGGTCTGTAGTTTCCTGGATCTAATTTTTTCCCTTTTTTGAAGATGGGAACCACATCAGCTCTTTTCCAGTCCTCTGGTAGTTCCCCGGTGTTCCAGGATCTCTGAAAGATATAATTCAGTGGTTCTGAGATCTCGTCTGCTAGTTCCTTCAGAACTCTGGGGTGTAATCCATCCGGTCCTGGTGATTTGAACTCATCTAGGGTAGACAGGTGCTCACTTACCATTTTCTTCCCTATTTCAATTTGTGTTCCTAATTTTGTGTGCTGCTTTTGATAGGTTGGACTGTTTTATCCCTTTGTGTAAAGACAGATGCAAAACATGAGTTAAATAGTTCTGCTTTCTCCCTGTTGCTTGTCACCTTCTTGCCACTTTCTCCTAGCAATGGACCAATTGTTTCCTTAACTTTTTTCTTGTTTTTAACATGTTGGAAGAAGCTTTTTTGTTAATTTTTACTTTTGTGGCAAGCCTTTCTTCATTGTGAGCCTTAGCTTTCCTCACTTCATCTTTACAGGCTCGGGCTATTTGCTGATATTCTGCCTTAGTTATGTCCCCCTCCTTCCACTTTTTATACTTACTTTTTTTGTCTTTCAGTTTGTCAGATAGTTGTTTATGCAGCCATGCTGGTTTCTTTTGGGAGCTGTTGTTTTTCTTCTTCATTGGTATTGTGTTAGACTGGGCTTTTCTAATCTCATTTTTCAAAATTTCCCAAGCTTCTTGAGTTGTTTTCCCCTCGAGGATTCTCATCCATGGAATTTTTCCCAAGCTCTCTCTAAGTTTATTGAAAATAGCTTTCTTAAAGTCCAAGACTCTAGTTTGACTTTGTTCTACTACTTGTGTTTGGATAATGTTGAATTCCAATATTGCATGGTCACTTGCCCCCAGGGTTCCTATGGCTTCAACACCTTCTATCATTTCCTCTCTGTTAGTGAGAATTAAGTCCAGTATGGCTGATCCCCTTGTTTCCTTCTCTACTTTTTGGAAAACAAAGTTGTCTGCTAGGTTTGTTAGGAACCTGTTGGATCTTCCACTTGGTACAGAGTTTGTTTCCCAGTTGATGTCAGGGTAGTTAAAATCTCCCATTACTATTGTGGTGTGCTTCCTACATACCTTAGTTAGCTGACTAGCAAAAAGTTCATCTTCTTCCTCTGCTTGGTTGGGTGGCCTGTAGTATAGAATACAGGTAGTCCTCGACTTACAGCCAGAATTGAGCCCCAAATTTCTGTTGCTAAGTGAGACATTGGTTAAGGGAGTTTTGCCCCATTTGCAGCATTCTAACCACTCCAGAACCACAGCTCATACTTAATTCTTCAACTAAGTATCAATCTTTAAAATCCTCTGTATCCATGTATTTGGATCTAATTTTTTTACATGGCCTTCATTTCCTTCCTAGTCCATGACTCAACATAATTATTTCAAAATAATATACAGTTCATATTTGTCAGGATAACACCCAGGTCTTTTGCTATTTTCTCAACCTTAAAACCAATTTACTCCATCAGTCGTATTTGATCTTCTAGTTTCATATTATTTTGTAACTATCGTCATCTTCTGATTTTTAATCTTAGGGGAATAGGGGTTTAATTTTTTTTTAAGTGGGTGGAGGGAAAGAAAAAATGAAGGCAGTAGAGAAACCCCTTCTGTGGGTTGTTTGTAAAAAGGAAAAGTACTGTGTAGCAACCAACAGTGGCAGAACCTGGGTACTAAAAGCAAGCAGCAAAAAGACTTTACAAAGAAAGTTTCCAAACTTTTTGCTGTTTGTCTGATTCTCTTTAGAGAATTGTCCCTTTTGCTGTGACAATTTGCTGTTTATGTTGATTCCTCAGTAGTGAAGTATTTTCCTTCAGCTCTCCATTCTTTTCTTCTACTCTCTAGTCTGCCACTCACTTATCAAAGTAAGTCATCTAACAGATTTTGTCACTCTCTTTCCAGCCCTGCAACTGCCAATATCTATGGGGAAGGACAGAGAAGCAGGCTAAAATACTGTATTTTTTGGAATATAAAACGCACCATTTTCCCCTCAAAAAAGAGACTGAAAATCTGGGTGCATCTTATACACTGAATACAGCATTTTTTGCCTCCCGAAACCCCGCCCCTTCACCAAAATGGCCGTGCATAGCCTTTAGGAGGCTTCCAGAGTGCTCCTGGGGGCTGGGGAGGGCAGAAATGAGTGAAAAACAGACCAATTTTGGCTCAATTCTGCCCCCCCCCCCAGCCCCAGGAGCACTCTATAAGCCTCCTAAAGGCTATGCATGCCCTTTCTTTGACAAAAAAACAGGCCCATTTTTGCGAAAAACGGCCCGTTTTTGGGAGGTCTGCAGAGTGCAAAAGCTTTTTTTTAAATTTGCTTCTTCAAAATCTTGGTGCGTTTTATACTCCGAAAAAATATGGTAGTTTTCAGCGATACAATGTTTACTGTAGTTCAATAAAACATCATACTACACTTGCACATATACTACACAAATACATTACATAATCCTTGGTTCTTGAGAAAAACCTGAAGCATATGAAGATCAACACCAGTTAAAGAAACTGTCAGCTGTGACTTGTACTGAACAGATAATAATATCTGTGCATTTTACAGTTGGGATAATATCATAATATAATTAATATAATAATTATATTATATAATATAATAATATCAAGGATGGATATGATAAAAATGTGATTAATAAAGAACATAACAAAGAGTGAGAAAAGTGCTACAAACAAGTGGTAGCAATAGCATCAAAATCATCAATACTTGTCCAGTGATGCTATACACTGCTGGAATTATTAAATGGACATAACTGAACTGGAGAGTTTGGCTCAAAAACCCAAGAAAATTCACTATGCAGATGTCCTCATAATGATACTGATGGATAGATATATAGACAGATATTAACTTCAAGTCCAGCAAACTGACTTGAAAGAAGAAAAGCATGCATTTCCTGATTATGTAAAAGACAGTCATGAACAAGGAGGTTAAAAATTGGAACTTATTGAGGAAAGAGGAGCAACTTCGCGATGTCACAACGTGCAGTCTTGACAGTCCGAGACCGCCATTGACACTTTTGCCACTGGATGGTCCATCTGGACCTAAACCATCCCTTAGAGACGGTGAACAGGAAGACAAAGCCTTGCTGGTCAAAGGGACATCGCAAAGTCCCTGATTGACCCAAGGGAAGTGCTTCAAGCTGGTGGCAAACAGACAGCCTAGGCCAGTGGTGGGCAACCTTTTTTTTCAACTGAGCCAAATCTCGCCAAAACCATGATTGAAATTTATTTTGAGAGCCACATTTTAAAAACCGAAAATACATAGGATGGTACACTGTTTTTAGTTTCAATAAACTCTGGCATTTGAAGCACGCAAGTCTTAAAGCTGTCAAGTTACAAGATCCTTGCATCCCTAACCCTTTAGGAAAAAAACCCCAAGGGGTCTTCAAACCTGACAGCTTTAAGACTTGTGGACTTCAACTCCCAGAATTCCTCCTCCAGTCATGTTGGCTCAGAAACTCTGGCATTGAAGCATGCAAGTCTTAAAGCTGTCAAGTTGCAAGACCCTTGCACCCCTAACCCTTTAGGAAAAAAACCCCAAGGGGTCTTCAAACCTGACAGCTTTAAGACTTGTGGACTTCAACTCCCAGAATTCCTCCTCCAGTCATGTTGGCTCAGAAACTCTGGCATTGAAGCATGCAAGTCTTAAAGCTGTCAAGTTGCAAGACCCTTGCACCCCTAACCCTTTAGGAAAAAAAACCCAGGGGTCTTCAAACCTGACAGCTTTAAGACTTGTGGACTTCAACTCCCAGAATTCCTCCTCCAGTCATGTTGGCTCAGGAACTCTGGCATTGAAGCATGCAAGTCTTAAAGCTGTCAAGTTGCACCCCTAACCCTTTAGGGAAAAAAAACCAGGGTCTTCAAACCTGACAGCTTGAAGACTTGTGGACTTCAACTCCTAGAATTCTGAGAGTTGAAGTCCACCAAGGGCATCAATCATATTAGCCCAGGGATCTGCAAAATTGGCTCTTAAGACTGGTGGACTTCAACTCCCAGAATTCTGAGAATTGAAGTCCACCAGTCTTAAAACAACCAACTTTGCAGACCTCTGTGTTAGCCCAAAGCCTGGCGCTGGGCGGGCCTTGCTCCCCCATTGGTGGAGCCCCAAGAAGCGAGGAGGGAGAAAAAGAGACGGAGGCCAAGGAGCTTCCCCCCCCGCCCCCTCCCAGCAAAAATCTAACCGGGGAGCCGGGCGGGCAGTAGCAAATTAGCCGATCACGCTAAGTCTATAAAAACTGTATAAGGGGGTTAAAAAGAGAATTGACACAACAACTGGCAAGAGAGAGAAGACTGTTTTGTTACTGGAAAGATACAGGTTGATAATGAAAGTTGATGATAAAAAATTAGTTAATTTTTTGTGATTAATAAGTAGGAATTTTAGTATTTTGTAGATTGTTTTTAGATTGTTATTCAATGTTTATTCGTTAACAAATAATTAATTATGGTAACAATAATGAAATGATAACCTTAACTAGTAAAAGCAACTTGGATATAAATTATAAATTGGGAATTGGGAAAAGACTTATAAATTTTATTAACACATTTTTGTTTAGATCTTGTTAGAAAGGTGTAATTTCTTTTGGGTCTGATGAGAGGAGACGTGATATAAATAGTAAATAATTTTTAGCTAATTTTGTGATTAATAAGTGGGAAGTTTAGTATTTTGTAAATTGTTTTAGATTGTTATTAAATGTTTTTTCATTAAATAATTAACTAGGTTAACATTAATGAAATGATAACCTTAACTAGTAAAAACAACTTGGATATAAATTGTAAATTGGGACTTGGAAAAAAGATCTATAAATTTTATTAACAAATTTTTCTTTAGATCTTGTTATAAATGTGTAATTTCTTTTGGGTCTGATGAAAGGAGATGTGATATAAATAGTAAATAATTTTTAACTAACTACAACAATAAGGAAATGTTAATGGATAATGTTTAATGATATATACATGTGTTGGTATTGGTAAAAACAAATTGGATACAAGCTCTAAATAGTGAGATGGGTGGGGGTAAAAAGGGGGGGAAATGCTTAGATATGAATGAAGTATAAGTAATGATTGTGGAAGAAATGCACGAAATTTATTTGTAACCAATCGACACGCTTTCCACAAGATGTAATGAAGGATGATTCTTTTTTTGTGTTTTTGTTTAAATAAAATAATAAAAAAATT
Organism: Natrix helvetica; assembly: GCF_964273705.1. Lineage (NCBI taxonomy): Eukaryota > Metazoa > Chordata > Lepidosauria > Squamata > Natricidae > Natrix > Natrix helvetica. The sequence goes on along the minus strand of NC_138548.1, from coordinate 162,121,307 downwards.
TCAAAAAAATTGGAACTTATTGAATGTACACAAAGTAAAATATGAATATTAGAGTAAAGTAATAAAAACAGGAACAGAGGCAAGGAAAAGCATTACACGATCAATCTCTAAAAAAGATATCAGGGAAAGTGGATAAAGATAAAATTTGGCATGGGCCACAATTGGAACCTAAAAGAAAAAAGAAAAGAAACTGAAGGCTTGATTTTGGCTGCACAAGAACAAGTTATTGAACTTATGCAATCTAGGTCAAAGATTTTAACAAATCATCAGGTGATCAAAGGAGATTTTGCAGCAAAGTAGAAGGGATAGTCGACTGTACACTCAGATTGTGCAACAAGATTGCATAAATTGATCATAAACAATGATACAATACAATTACCAAAATGATTTATTGAAAGCTGTAAAATTATCATGTGTCAGTAATTGTGGGATTTCCAAGTACAAACTTATAAAGTCTTGGCTCATAACACACCAGATTTAACTATGGTTTTGTTCTGTCCCGTGATTCTAATGAATATGCAGACACAGGCTTGGCTATCTGCCATGATTAATTACATAGATAAAGCCACCCCGTGGTTAGGAGCCTAGAACACTATCGTCAAGAAACCAAGATTAGACTTACAGAATACTTTTTCAACGGCTAATAAAATGGACTGTTGTTTCCTGCAAAGATTCCCCTCCCGTAGCTCCACCTATAAACTCTTTGGGAGGGGCCACACCCTTAGCCAGCTGTCCCTACTTCCTTCTATGATGTCTTCTCCACAGCTGTTCCTTTCTCCTCTCAGCTCTACGTACACGCACATCAGGGACAACCTCCCTCTGTTCCTCCTCACTGCTCCCTGAATGGTCATCGCCGTCAGAGTCCACCAACAGCTCAGCCGGCCGCTGCTAGGCCACAACACTATCCCTCACCGCAGGACCCTTCCCCCGGGTCTGATGCTCAGGGTGTGGCTTAGCTGGGAATTGTTCATGGAAGGCCTGCACCAAAGCAGGTGCGTGCACGGAGGTCGCATCTTCCCAGGTAACATCCTCGGCCTTTCCATTCCACCAGATATTGGAACAGTCCTTTCAGCCATTGGGCATCCTGAATACTGGCAACTTCATATGCAGCTGGCGCCTCATCAGCACGAGGTTCTGGCTGGGGATGATCGGGCTGCCGAAGAGGACAAGCCGGCCGTTCAGGAACAAGAAGAGATTGATGAAAGACCATATGGACTCGCATCAAACGTGGTAAAGTCAGGCGATAGGCAACCGGATTGATGACTGCTTCAACAGGAAATGGTCCAAGATAACGGTGGTCTAACTTCTTGACCGGCCGATTTAGTGGACAGCCACACTCAATCACCCACAGTCAATGCCGGCGTCGCACACCAAGACCTGTCCGCGACTCTCTTATAGTCCTCCTTCGCCTTATACAGATATAACCGCACCACTTGATGGACCGCCTGTAGTTCCGACAGGAAGTTCTTAGCTGCGGGGACCGGTGAGTCGATGGGTGTGAGGGAAAAGAACCGAGGATAAACCCCACATTGTCCACGAAGGGAGTTGTCTGCGTGGCTGTGTGCTGTGAGTTATGGAATGCAAACTCCGCTATTGCCAGGTAGTCCGCCCAATCATTTTGCTGCTGGTTCACAAAACAGTGCAGGTACTACTCCAAGATCCCAATCACTTTCTCCGTCCCTCCGTCGGTTTTGGGATGGTGTGCTGAGGACAAGCAGATCTTGACATCCAAGGCCGTCATCAGTCCTTTCCAAAACTGGGCTTTGAATTACGTTCTTCTGTCCAACTCAACCCTGTTAGGTAGGCCGTGCAGCCTGAAAACATGTTGGATAAACATGTGGGAGGTGACACGGGCTGTTGGTAATCTCCGACATGGGATAAAATGCGCCATCTTCGTCAGCATGTCTACAACCACGAACACCGTGGTAAATCCAGAAGACGGAGGCAGGTCTGTCAGGAAGCCCATAGAAATGGCTCCCCAGGGTCTCTCCGGGGTCGGCAATGGCTGAAGCAGCCCTGGAGGAGCTCCCGTCGCTGACTTGGCCTGCCAACACCGTACAAAAGACGTGACATAAGATTGTACGTCATGTTGCAATCAGGGCCACCAGAAGGTATGGGAGACCAGGTTCAAGGTTTTAAAGAGGCCAGTGCCCGCCGCAGGATTATCATGGCACTGGGATAGAATAAGTCCCCGAAGGGGCCTTGCTGGCACATAGAGTCTGTCCTGGTACCGTTCATCGGTGAATGTCCATGGGGAGGCGGGCCCCACCTCTGCCTTCTGTTGTTCCACCCAATCGTCATGCCGCTGCACTTCCCGTATCTGGGGCCATAGTCCACAGGCTCGTGAACTGCGGAGAAGGACTCTACGGGCAAAACTGTCTGGGGTGGAATCGAGTCTTTGGTACATGAATACTTGGGTTTCCTTGATAGGGCATCTGCCCTTTGGTTGTGCACACTGGGGATGTACGTCACGCAGAAATTGAACCGTGCAAAGAAAAGAGACCACCGGATCTGGCGCTGGTTCAATTTCCGTGCGGTCTTCAGAAATACCAAATTCCTATGGTCCGTTCTGACTTCAATCTGATGCCTGGCCCCCTCTAGATGATGCCTCCAAGCCTCAATCGCCACCTTAACAGCTAGTAACTCCTTCTCCCAAATGGTATAATTGCGCTCGGAAAGATTGAGTTTCCGCGAGTAATAAGTGCAAGGGAAAAGGGTACCTCCGGAGGCGTGAGCCTGAAGTAACACAGCTCCCACAGCGATATCAGATGCATCCGCCTCCACTACAAACTGACGGTGGGGGTCAGGATGCTTCAAAATGGGCTCTTTCATGAAGGCCTACTTCAAGGCCTGGAACGCGTGGTGCTCAGCCCCCCCCCCTGTGTAACGGAACTTTTTTCTGCAGGAGCCGAATGAAGGGCGAAGTCAAGGAAGCAAAACCGGGGATAAAGGTCCGATAGTAGTTGGCAAACCCGAGGAGTTGCTGGACATCCTTCACTCTCCGAGGAAGTTGCCAACTACACAGACTCCACCTTGCCCGGCTCCATCGCAATGCCTTCAGGAGAGGTACGATGTCCCAGGAACTCAATGGTGGACTGCCAAAACTGGCACTTCTCCAGTTTCGCATACAAGCGATTCTCACGGAGCTGTTGTAGGACCAGGCATAGGTGCTGCGATGGCTTTCCCAGGAGGACGAATAAATCAAGATGTCATCGAGATAAATGACAACAAACTGGTCCAAAAGGTCCCGGAAGATGTTGTTTATAAAATGTTGGAAGACGGCAGGGGCATTGGTCAGCCCAAAAGGCATGACCGTGTACTCAAAATGCCCGTACCTGGTGCCAAAAACCGTCTTCCATTCATCCCCGGGTCGGATCCGGACAAGATTGTACCCTCCACGGAGATCCAATTTGGTGAACAAATCAGCCTCTCTGAGCCACTACAACAATTCAGGAATAAGGGGCAGAGGATATCGATTGCGCACCGTGATAGCATTGAGCCTACAATAGTCACAACAGAGTATCAAATCTCCGGTCTTCTTTTTGATGAACAAGACCGGGGCAGACAATGGCAAAGACGAGGGTCTGATAAAACCCCGAGCTAGGTTTTTGTCCAAAAAGTCCCACAATGCGACCAACTCTGACATCGAATACAAACGACCCAAGGGGAGCGGCGAGTCTGGAATCAAATCGATGGGACAATCATATGGCCGGTGTGCGGAGGCAATTGGTCTGCTTCTTGTTCACTGAACTTGTCTGCAAAATCTGCTATGTCGGAAGGCAAGGACACCCCGGGTGGACTCAGCAGCTGGCCTGCACAGACATGATGGGTGTGGTCCACACATTGCAAGGCTGGAAAGGTGACAAGGTTCTGGGATCAGTAGATCTGTGGGTCGTGCGCCCGAAGCCAAGCCAAGCCAAGACCACAGGGAAATGCAGGCCAGAGGTAACGTAGAACTGGGTGCAAGGGTTGCGTCGTGGCCTTGATAGGCCCAAACAGAAGCACCCAGCCGTCAATGGTCTCCACAAGCATAGGAGGCTCTACTGGACACAGAGGGACCGCATACTTTGTCGCAAACGCTTCGTCCATGAGGTTCGTGGTACCCCCGGAGTCGACGAGGCATGAGCCGGAATCACTGGACAGGACTATTCGGGATGCCAGGATCAGGTGTCGGGGAGGCCCGCAAGTCACTGTCTCTGAGCATGGCTCTGAATTGATGTGCGCCCGACCCAAGGTCTCCCTTAGATTGGGCTTGGGGGCCTTTCCCGACAAATTGTTCTGGATCTGGGGTGTAGGTCCTGTAACTGACGCCCCTCGTCTCTTCTTGAGGCAAAAGACTGCCATGTGCCTAGGTTCTCCACAATAAAAACACAACCCCCCTAAGCGCCGTCTGTCTTTCTCTGTTATCGACGAGCGGGGTTTGGTTGCACTTAATTCCATGGGCTCTTCCTGTGGAGTTGGAGTCTCACGCATGGCCGGAACCACCCTGTTCTCCTGGGACGTGCAGCGACTTCCGTCTCTGCAACTGAGCATCAATCCGGGGACACAGGTGGACTAACACGCTGAAATTCGGTGGCCTATCCACACGCACCAGCTCATCCTGCAATTCTTCCGACAACCAATCCTCAAATGTGTCCATGAGGGCTGCCTCATTCCAAGCCAAATCCTGGTTTAGCAGCCTAAATTCACTGATGTAGTCCTGCAAGGAACCCCGGCCCTGTTTCAGAGTCTTCAGACATTGGTTAGCCATCTCCGTCTTAATGGGGTCCTCATACATTAACCGGAGGTGATCACAGAACCCCCTGAAGTCATCCAGCAAAGGGCTAGCCTGGACCAGCAGTGGTGTCGCCCAAAAAGCTGCGGAGCCAGAGAATAAGCTAATCATAAACCCCACTTTATCTCGCTCAGTGGGGAAATCGTCTGCTCTCAAGCTGATAAATAGCTGGCATTGTCCCAAGAAAGCTGGAAACATGGCTTGGTTGCCATCGAATTTATCAGGCACTGCAACCGAGCATTTCCTCCAAGGTGGGGGTGGAGCAGGGTGAGCTTGGAGCTGTGCCACCTGGGCAGCCAACATAGCCACCTGTTGCGAAAGTTGCGCGTTCTCGGCACATAGCTGCTCCATGGTGATGATTTTTACAGCTTTTGTTTTAAGGCAGGAAACAAACTGTTCTGTCCCGTGATTCTAATGAATATGCAGACACAGGCTTGGCTGTCTGCCACAACTAATTACATAGATAAAGCCACCCCTTGGCTAGGAGCCTAGAACACTATCTTCAAGAAACCAAGATTAGACTTACGGAATGCTTTCTCAACGGCTAATAAAATGGACTGTTGTTTCCTGCAAAGATTCCCCTCCCGTCATTCCACCTATAAATTCTTTGGGAGGGGCCACATCCTTAGCCAGCTGTCTCTACATCCTTCTATGATGTCTTCTCCACAGCTGTTCCTTTCTCCTCTCAGCTCTATGTACACGCACATCAGGGACAACCTCCCTCTGTTCCTCCTCACTGCTCCCTGACTCAGATGCCACCTGGTGGCCAACAGGCCTCTCTAGTTCCTGCTCTGACTCGAAACACCCTCCAGAGTCTTCCTCATCCTCCAGAGCAGTCCCATAATGGTCATCGCTGTCAGAGTCCACCAACAGCTCAGCTGGCCGCTGCTGGGCCACAGCAGATTTGAATATAAGAAAGTGTGGATAACTGATAATGGGATACCAGAGGATAGCAGAATAGAAGACAAAGAATTGGAAAAGATCACAAACTATCAAGATATGAAAATCGAAAGAAGAACCGGAAAACCCCCACAAAATACAAAGATCTGCAAATAGTAGTTAAATGGGTCTGGCAAAAGAATCCAAAATAGTACCAATAGTAATAAGTGCCTTGGGTGCAATTCCAAAACACCTGGAGGACCACTTGAGGCACCACTGGCATTGACAAAATCACCATCAGTCAATTGCAAAGGGCAGCTTTACTGGGAACAACTTATATCCTCCAATGATACTATACTTGCATTAAACAACAATAGCTACCTATCCCAGGTCCTTGGAAAAGACTCGATACATGGACCATAATGCCAAACCCAATCTAAACATCTGGCTGATTGTGTGATCAACCATAATGATAAGCATGATTTAAAATTATTATTATAATTTCTTATGAAAGCTTGTCCTTGAGAAATACACTGGGGCCACAAAGAAATATTTGGAGCTATGTTCCCCCCCCCCCGCTTTTTTTTTTTTTCTTATTTACCGCAGAAGTGAAAATACTGAGAGATGCTGCATGAGTCAGGGAGAGAGTGAAACAGGAAGAGACACTTTAAAATCTCTGGCTGGAATTGTCTCTGGAGAACTGTATGTGAAGTCTCTTAGCCCAAGGCCATTTCATTTATTAGAAATATGAAGAAATTCTCTACTTCAGTGGTTCTCTTTTCTTCATAATGGACCCCTTTTAATACCTTTTGTGGCCACAGGCCATTGCCATGGACCACCAAGACTTAACTCAAGATTTATCTCATAACATTTCTTCAAGCCATTGCTGTCCCCCTGTGACATCTGCTTAAAAGAAAATCCTGAAATTTAGAGATGAGCGTAATCCCTGTTCCTCCCAATGTCTTTATTGAAAATCTGTGGTTCTGGTATAAGATTGGGGCACAGCAGAGATCTGCAAAAGATGAGACATTATTTCCCCTTAAAGTCTACTTAAGATTTTAAGGCTACCTCTGTGTAATTACAGCTAAGAAGTATGTTTGAATGCGTTCATCTTGAGCAACTAATTAATTTTATAATTATATATTTATTTTTCTGGGAAAAGAAGCAAAGCATTCTTATCTGCCAGCTCCTCAACAGCTTTCTGTAAACAATAGGATTAAGAACCAGAATTTAAGATTGATCAAAAGGAATTAAGGAACAAACCCAACACATCATGCCAAAGATCCAAGATTACAATTCCTGAAAAATTTATGTAGACCTTACAATAAGTATCAGAGTAAGTTACGTATGAAATGTAACTTACTCTGATACTCCTCTTTCTTTGCTGTAGCATAGCTTCAGTTCATTAGCACAACTTTACTTCTCAATAGTACATTTAAAAGAGATCAGTTCTTTTTGTTCATCAGCAGGAATTAAAATTCCTTAATAAAATTGATAACCTGCTAGAATGATGTATAAAATCTAAATTTTCCGATTAAAGTACACGACAAGTCTTTTTGATGGAACATGATATTTCTGCAGAAGGATGATTCCAATCCAAGTATTTAAAGCAATACATACAATGCAATTGGGAATCTTCATTGTGTGTCTATTTGATTTCCTAGCTGGCTGAACTCTGATAAAGATTCTCAATATTTAATGGTCATAGCATTACTTGCGATGAATGCTTCCCTAATCTGATTCCTATGCAGTTTTGAGAACATCTGAGCATAATTTACTAAAAAAACACACACCCCCATTTTCCTATGTTAAATGCCATAAATACAAAATGACAATGGACCAAAAACAAAGATATATGCTGACTAAGTAAGAGTGCAAGTAGCTTTGAATTTTGTTCACTTGTTCTATCATTCTTTTGTTGAATGGCTGTCAGCATTCAGAAGAAAACAATTCAAGTTTCATAAAAATTTATATTACTGTTCTAGGAAATATTCTGCAGGCCTAGGATGTTCTTTGTCACAACTCCATCATCCTCAGGTTAGAGCATTTCACTCTTTCAGGTAAAGAGCTTCCAGAAGACAAAGAAGCATTTCTACATTGCCAGATGTAACAAGCTGCTATTGTAGCAGTATTTTTTCACTTTCAATCAACGTTGTGGACAATTCTCATCATACAGTTATGGCAATAGACATGTGTGAAAGGAAGTTTATTCTTGCTTTACTTCCTTTAGTGCAGCGCTGTCAAACTCCCGGCCAATGGGACAGATGCATCACGCACTGTCCATGCCCATGTCCAGTTTAGAGGGGGGGGGAAACAGTCCCGATATGTCACGTGACACCGCCGTGATACCGCGAGTTTGGCACCTTTGCTCTAGTGTGTGCTCTCTGCTAACAGTTCCTCACAACAGCTACAAGCCCAGTCCCCAGCGTCTCTGATGCTTTATGATGATTTAACAACTTATACAGATGTGACTGTGAGCATAACCTGTTTTTCAAAGGATTAAGGAGTTTCTATAGGACCATAATGAGTATCATGCAGGAAGATGGGATTCCTAGGCCAAATGAAGCACAAGTTAATTATTGAAAAAAAGTTCAAATAGTGGCTAAAGTAGAATTGAACACGTCAGGCTTTCCCATTTGCTTAAACATTTAGCAAGAGAGACAGCAATGATTTTCTCCACTCTGTGCTGGATTAGGATTAGGATTTTCCAATCATTTTCCCCCTTGTATGTCATTTAACTCATATATATCTACCGTGTTTCCCCGAAAATAAGACAATAGGGTCTTATTTTCTTTTGACCCCCCCCCAAATAAGCCCTTGGCCTTATTTTTGGGGAAGTCCTATTATTTTTGAGGTGCAAGAGGCGGCGAGTGTGATCACCTCATGGCTGCTGCTGTACTGCAATATTTTCGGGGAGGGCTTATTTTAGAGCATGTGCTCAAAAGCCCGATTGGCCTTATTACCCAGGGAGATCTTATTTTCAGGGAAACAGGGTATGTGTTAAGAAGATTAGCTGCAGATGGCAGGCAAGTGTTCTTCAAAATGAGAGGTTCTGATTTGGTCAACATACCTTTACAATAAAGTAGAATTAGTTTGTTTGATTGTAATTCCTATTCAGTTCACTATGTGAGATCAATATCAATCTTGCAAACCTGGAAGTACACGTCTCCTTTAGAGCTGGGAAAGTAGAGAGGGTCTCTTCTGAGCCTCTTGCCCTGCTCACTATCCACTTGCAAGCTAAGCTGTCTCTTTTCTGCCCATTCCCTTTGCAGCATCTCTTGGCTAAGTGTCAAAATCTTCTCACATACCATCACATTACTACACCTTAAAAATTCCCTGAAGGATTCCCAGCCCTGTATTAAGATGATTGATATCCTTAAATCACATTCCGAGCCTTCCAGTTTCCCATCCTGATATAATTGCTTATAGTTTTTGAGAATATTAAGATAATGAACTGAGCAGGTAATGTGGTGGCTTAGTGAAATGAACTAAATGAGCACATAAATCAGATTCAGAATTACTCCATATCATATATGGATTATTATCATTCCCTTCCAATCCCTATTAGGGAGTTTTATCAAAACTGAATGGATAGAATAAACTCTATATATGTCACAAAACAAGAAATAATTCCAGTCCTTCTACACTACAGTAACCACTTTTTTATGATCATGTCATCAGGAGAAAGTGGACAAATCTATTTCTTAAATTGAACTGTCCATGTGCATTCTTTTCTCCCTTCAGCCCTGAGCCCAAATGTTCTTTGCCTCCAATCACAACCTCCCCCGTTTCTTACCAAAAATAACTAAATGAATCTTCAACAGCTCTTCCTACAACAGGGCCAGTATATGCTTTCACTAAGCAGTTTGAAATGCCCTAAACCAAAGCCTCCCTTAAGTTTTGTTTGTTTTGTCTTCCTATCCCATCTGATACCTCTATCGCATAGTAAGCCTATGGGAAGGGATGACTCCGCTTTATAAACTTCGTATAGGGCCTAGAAAATTTTGCTTTCTAAACAAGCAAACCACAGGCGTGTGGGTTTTTTTTTAAGGAAAAAGAAAAGTGTATCCAAACATAATTCACATCACTTGCAACAGGAAATAGGCATACAGACATTTTTAAATGGTGCAGGTTTTTCTTGGAATGCATATTATTTTATCTGCTTTAGATGTGCTGCATTTAGGGCCATCTGATCTGGTTATCTACCCAATGGGTTTCTAAACAGGAAGCAGACGGTAACTTTGATTATAAAGAAGCTGCTCCAGCAGGACCTGTAGAATGCCAACCTCAGGACATACAAAGTAAAGAATCACATGAGGCCGATAAACACACAAAGAGCCACCTAAGCACTGGAAAACTCAGTTAATAATAACGTGAGGCCTCCTGGTCCATGCACCTATCGAGTAGAGAGGCCTTCAGAGAAGAGATGTTCTATGAGGTTCCTTGCCAAGCAAGGGCGTAAAAATCTTGATCAGAGACAGTTGTCTTCTGCAGTCTGATTTAAGAGTCAGCCCTGACCTATGATCCCGTTTGAAAGTAAACCTCTGGCCTCCAGCTGTTGTATACTGTTCATAGATTCTACTTGGGAAATGTCGACCTTTTAAATGACTGACAACTCTCCTTAGTTTTTAGAATTCTGGATTGGATTTGGAGTATTTTTCTGCATACTCCTGTTAGAGAAAACCCATTCACACAAGTTTCTTTCAGAGATTCTGTTTTAGCTTTCATTATTTGTTTGCTATCATCTTTTGACCTTGAGTGTAATAAAGTGTAATAATCACTATATAGGGCAGACGGGGAGATTAGTTGAGCACTACTAGATGTCAGAAAACATGATTAACAATTCCTTGATTTCACAACACCTGGACAGACTGTCTATGGAGATCATTAGTCATCTAGGTCATGGTTGTCCCAAAGATGCTTTTTAAAAAAACAACTGGACTTTCTTTGTTTTTCCTTGAAAACATTTCACTTCTTATCCATGAAACGTTTTCAAGGGGAAAAAAAACCCTCAAGTTTTCCTAATGGAAACTGTGATCATCCTAGACCAAGCTAAATAAAAAAATGCTAGGTAATTCCTGGTGGCTTTGCATTTAGGCAAATTAGCCATCAATAGACTCACGGAGATAAGCCACACTTATGTACTATTTCAAAAAGCTACAGAAACAAAAAGACCAGAATACATCCTCTCCAGACAATCAAGAAGAAAATGATACCCTAATCAAGGAACTACCAAGGGAGAAAACTACATCCCACCAACATTGGCAGAGCAAGCTAATGCCAAGATAATGATAATGGGAAAAAACAGCAACAGAGGAAAATAGGAGTACCCTCATCCGTCTTCTGTTTTTTTTTTTCTTACAGCTGTGTGCAAGTAACTGATAGTTTGCCTTGTGTTAATGAAAGTTAAGTTCCTTTACAGACATGGGCCAAAAATGATGGGTTTAAAACTCTCATAGATATGTGAAAGAATCATTATGTTTCAACAATTACTGTTGATTATAAACGGCTGCATATAAATTAGATTTTCAGCTTTCTTTTGCTGTCTTCTAAGTCTCTTAGCAGGAAGCAAATATTATAAACCCCTTGAACTAGCAAGAATGTTCAAATGAAAAAGCAGTCTTTTTCTGGCAGGGCAACCTAAAGACATACTGAATAATTAAGGAACAATCTGGAATTTCTGTAGCTTGCACAGAAGTTATGCTCCTGCACATTTTATGAAGAAGACCTTATTATTATGCAATCACAGGGTGGTCCAGCCTAGAATCAAATTGTCTGATGCAACTCTTGCTGTTCTGGCAATCAGCTTGTTTGATTCATAAGTGCATGTGTTCCAAACGTTCATTTATTATTTTAGGTATCATAGCATTATAATGTAGAGTCTCTGCCTTAGAAGGCTTTTGTACGTGGACTAGGATACTTAAGATGCGTGTAGTACTATGAATATTTGAAAATACTATTAGACATGTATTTTTTCAAGAGCCGTGGTGGCGCAGTGGTTAGAGGGGAGTACTGCAGGCTACTTCTGCTGCCTGCCGGCTGCCTGGCAGTTCTAATCTCACCAGGCTCAAGGTTGACTCAGCCTTCCATCCTTCCGAGGTGAATAAAATGAGGACCCAGATTGTTGAGAGGCTATATGCTGACTCTGTAAATCGCTTTGAGAGGGCTTTAAAGCACCGTGAAGCGTTGTGTAAGTTTAAGTGCTATTGCTATTTTCACAAGGCTTTTCTATATATATTTGTATGTGCATTTATAGATAGTGCCGTGAACTGCTATAACATCCTGTCCCTGAGAGTCTGTAGAGATTCTCAGTCATTCAGGTCGTGGTTGCCCCAAAGGTGCATTTTTCAGGAGGCAACTGGACTTACTTGTTTTTTTCTTTCGAAGACATTTCACTTCTCATCCAATAAGCTTCTTCAGCTCTGACAGAATAGTGGGGAATGGAAGGATTTATATTTCTTGCAGAAAGCTGGTAATCTGTATATTTTTAGAGGGTCGTTAAAGAACTTGGGGGTTTATCTGTGTACTCAGGGTCACTTGAGTGGTGCTCCTGGTTCCTATAGTCTGCAATTTTTTCCCCCTCTGGAAATCCATTCCTACTCCCACACCATTCAAAGGGTGCTCATCCCAAATTGTATAGCTAAAAACAAATTGTATAAACTGAGTAACTGAGAATCTCTACAGACTTTTAGCTATAAGTATAAATATAATCTTTATTGTCATTGTACTTAAATACAACAAAATTGGTTTTAACCTCACTGGCGCAAAATTATAACAAAAACAAAAAAAGAAAGAAAAAGAAAAAACACTAGCGTGTGCATTGAGTAATTGTGGTTGTATTTAAAAGTCTCACAGCCCAAGGATAGAAACTATCTTTAAACCTGTTTGTTTGGCTGGCTATACTTTGATGTCTTCTGCCTGATGGTAGAAGTGCAAAGAGACACTGGCCAGGAGGGTGTGAATCATCTCTGAGTATCTTCCTTACTCTGCTAAAGCAGCGAGATCTGGCGATGTTATATCCAGTGGTGTCAGAGGGCAACCAATGTTTTCTTGTGCCGAATTGTTCACTCTCTGTAGTGCCTTCCTGTCTGCAGCTGTTAAACCAGCATACCATACTGTAATACAATATGTGAGGACACTTTCTATGGTGGACCAATAGAAAGAGGTCATCAACCGCTGTTCCACCTGATTTTTTCGCAGGACTCTAAGGAAATGAATATACAATACATATATACTATATATACTATACAATTTGGGATGAACACCCTTTGAACGGTGTGGGAGTAGGTAGCAGTTCTGCCCAGATTCCTTCCTTGAGTGCATTGACTCAAAATTCTGATTGAAAATTCAACTCATATTCTGAAACTAAACCAAAACCAGCAAGCGATGCCTGATGCTACTGAGATAAAATAGGCAAAGAAGAAGCTATCCCTTCCCTAGAGCCTGATAAAAAATACAAAAATCTTTTCAAACACTTTTTAAAGAAGTATAAATGACATGTACTAGTTCTCTTAAATTACCCTCCTCTCTAAAATCTCTGCCTCAAGATACTTTTGATTCAATGGTACATTGAAATACACCTTAGCTGGGATCTGTCAAATAGTCTTTAGCTAACAGGTCTGGCAAACCAAATGAAACTGCGGTACAGGAATGAAGGCTAAAATCATTTTTATTGAGATAGTCTATAAGAGATTCTTACAAGTCTGATTGCACTGTACCTCTTCTTTTTATAGCTCAGTGGGTTAGGGAGGCATCTGCCTGAGCTGCGTCCAAACAGTATCTCATTCTGGACTTTAAAAAAATGTTCCTTTTGCCAAGGCAATGGTTCCTGCATATCTCTATCAGGACCGCCATCCTTTCTCTCTAAATACATGGATCCAATAGGAAGCCACCACTTGCTACAGATGCAGAGCCTAAGACTGAATGGAGGGCTTTTTCCCCACAAGAAAGGAATAAACATTAAATCCTGCCTTCTAAGTAGAGAAAGCGAGTTAAGGTCTTCGTGGCAGTAAAGACTAAGAGCAGTCTGATTCAGAAGAGAAGTTTAGATTTTGACAGGGACTTTATGTCTTTATTTTCTACCCTTTAACGCCTCTAAATCTAAGACAATGAAGTGAATTTAAAAAAAAAAACGGAAAATTTGCTTCCACTGACTCTACAGATTGTAAAACCATAGCAGCCACACTACTCAATCACAGAAGGCCTACTCAGAATGACTGAAAATAACTTTTTAGAGCAATTTCTGTATAATAGTTGATTCAGTGTTTAAATGTAGGAAAGAAATCCTTATTCTATTGGATTTCAATTTCTTTAGACAACTGTAACTTACTTCTCTGCTTCCAAAGAAAATGTGTTTCAATTGTATTGAACAAAAGCAATTTGAAAAGAGGGAGAAGATTGTATCCGTTTTAGCAAACAATATAAATATTGCAGTGATCCCCCAAAATCTATGAGACTTGAGATGAAGAGACTTCTCTTCCATCGAGACATGAGTGAGGAAAAATAGAAACAAAGAGGAGGAAAAGAATTCCTTACAGGCTCTCGCAGAACTTCCTAAGAATGCTGGGTTTTTCCTGGTTGCGTCTCTGTCGAAACCAACGCTGAATATTGCGCACATCCCAGTCTAGCTGCTTGGATAGCCCTTCCAGCCTCTTCTCGTCTGGATGCTTTCAAAATAATAATAATAATAAAAATAATAAAAAAGAGAGTCAAAAAGTTACTCTTCTGAGGAGAGTTCACAGAATTCCAATTGGTATTTCCCCCCAAAACTAAGCAGTAAGTTATGCATGGGGGGTGGGCCGCCCTTTAAATGCCGGCTTGCTATCCAGACTATAAAACAACTTATGTAAGTCAAATAATTGCTGGATTCCTGTTCAGTTTTTATTGCTGTGTAGTTCGTGTTATTATCAAACTGCCGCATATGACCGGGACACAAATAATTAAAGAATCTTAAGACCTCTAGATTTCTGCATTTGGCATAAAAATGCCATCGTGCCAATGACACCGTAACACACACTTTGATTCCATGGACAATTTTCTGTTGTTACCATACTTTAAAATATAAACTGTGAAGTTGCTTGGGTGGTCCTTAAATTTTAATAAAATAATTGGGAATAGTGAATATGCTATTAAATCACACTTTCAATTGTATGCTAATTTTGATGTCTTATTTGCTCCACTTATTATGGAATACAGCTCAACACTTTTTTGCCTTCTGTTTTTTGTGATGTTGTTTTTAAATTTACTCATTTTCCACTGGGCCTATTGGCTAGAAATTCAGAGACCTATAAACCAAATACTCTGGATAGCTCCACGATGGGAATGGCTACTCACACTTGTTTATTTTTGCTTCACTGATACACTATACTTTTTAGGTTTTTTAAAAAAATCTTTACAGCTTCAGGGTACCATCTCATAAAATGATCACAAAATACTTATTTTTTCATGGAAGATTCACAATTCTACAAATTCCTTTTCCAGAGAAGTAAAACGTATTAATAATAAAGGTAGACCTCGCCTATCGATCCGCATTTAATGACCACCCTAAAGTTACGATGATGCTGTAAATGGAGATTTACAACTGGTCCTCAAAATCCCAGCACTTACGTGAGACTGTCATTTGCAATTTTCACAGCTGGATTCTGACAAGCAAAACAACTGGGGAAGCTGTCAGGAAGTCGCAAGTCACAGTCACTTAACCACTGTGGGTGATTCTCTTAATGAGCACAGCCCGCAGTGATGTCATAAATTGGCATGGTCATGTGACATGCTTAATGACCACACACTTAGTGACAGAGTTGGTGGTCCCAATTGTGATTAGCAAATGAGATCTGCCTGTTTATTTAAGCCTCATTATTTATTGTCCTAAAATAAATTTTGATAAAAATATCAAAATGTAAGTTTTGGATATTCTCTCTTGTTGTTTCTTAAAATGTTCAAGATCGTGGAATGCTATTTTTTTCAATTAAGAATATGTATAATTCATTTTGTTAAAGAGGGAAAATCAAAGAAATAAAAAGATATTCTATATGCTCTGGTACATTTAGTTTATAAAGCACAGTGGAGTGCATGAGCTTGCATGTTGATATATTTAAACAGAGTTAAATATTAAAATACATTAAAACCCAGTGGCATATTCCATCCATTGCTGGAGTGCGATTTGTTAAAAGTTTTACAATGTGTATAACATTTAGTTTATTTTTGTATTTAGTTTTAGTTGCAGGGAATGTTAAAGTTCAGTTTTTTAATGATATATTGAAGGCAAAGACAGTTGTCCTTTAAATGTCTTTTCACTTAAGCTCATATTTGATTTTGGAACTAACTTGTGACAAATTGTATATTTACTTGGAGAATGTTGGCGTGCTACTGAACACGGTTTAAGAAATGATATGTATAGAACTGAAATCTAAATGTTTACAGAGACCATATCTCTCAAAACTTTAAAATAAGTAATAAAGCATGTAAGTACCACCGGGGGGCGGGGGGCGGGGGGAGGCATCTAAGTTACTTGTGAGTTGTAGCCAAATGGATAAGTGTAATGGGCAATGAAAATGTGATGGACAGTGAAAACAATCCTGGAAGACAGGAGAAAGAGCCAGAACTTAGATTCAGGTCTATAAGTGGAATCAGAGTCCAACAAAAGGATGAGAGTAAAGATGGGGCTCTTCCTAATTCTCTGGAAAATACAATACAATACAATACAATACAATACAATACAATACAATAGTAGAGTTGGAAGGGACCTTGGAGGTCTTCTAGTCCAACCCCCTGCCTAGGCAGGAAACCCTATACCGTTTCAGACAAATGGCTATCCAACATCTTCTTAAAGACTTCCAGTGTTGGGGCATTCACAACTTCTGGAGGCAAGCTGTTCCACTGATTAATTGTTCTAACTGTCAGGAAATTTCTCCTCAGTTCTAAGTTGCTTCTCTCCTTGATTAGTTTCCACCCATTGCTTCTTGTTCTACCCTCAGGTGCCTTGGAGAATAGTTTGACTCCCTCTTCTTTGTGGCAACCCCTGAGATATTGGAACAATGCTATCATGTCTCCCCTAGTCCTTCTAAATAAAGGAAGGGTGGTGTTTTCAGACTTCTAAGATTCTGTTACTGTAACCTTGAAATAAAGGGAGTTTAGTACTCAGGGTTTTAGTTTCCTGTCAGGACTACCTTGAGGGGCTGAGAGAAAGTCATCTGATAGCAATTATGTGCTCGTAGGCACCGCAGGGCATGAAAGAGAAAGAAGGCGGTCAACTAGCAAATGGCAGCAAGAAAAACAATTATGAGCTGTGTCCAAATATGCATTCTTTTCAACTTCTTGCTTTATAAATTGGGTGGTTCATAGGGGAACAGTTCTTTTGGCACCAGGTATTATTTATAACCCTCCAAAAAGGGATAAGTGATTTATTACTATATAAAGTATGTCATGTAAGTTTGAAAGTCTGAGATTGCCAACAAATATGTGGTAGTAGTGGTTATTGAATATTATTAGTAGAAGTGAAGGTTATGAATATTTTATGATGGTTTTTAAACATCTATTACTCTCTGTTACTCCAAGACCATTGTTCATATGATGACTATTACCCTGGATTTCAATCCCCAAGATCAATTGTTTCCACGCATCTACTTCTCTCATAAATTATACTTGTGTTTTAATATTGTTGGTCTTTTTTTGCTCAGAAATTTAGTATTAAATTTAGGTATTATAATCAAGATTCTTAATCAAATTTATATATACACCAGAAATTGATACAATTTTTAAATACGAAAGCTGGATTGATGCAAGATGCTAACCAAAATCAAGCAATCTTTCCAATTGAGCTAAGATTCTAGATAAGCCTATTCTAATGATCAAGTCTGTGTCAAGTTCTCTGGTGTGGTATGTCTCATTTCTTTTCCTTTTTATTGCTTTAATATTCTCTAGCAAGCCTGAATTGCTTGGCAGATAGTCATGTAATTTGAAAGAAAGAAATATAAATGGAATATTCTGATGCAGCATATTTGGAATTGGCCTGAGATTGTGATGACTTACTATATACATTCCAGCAACAGTAAATGGAATTGGAATTGGGAAGCATCTTAACATGAGTATGACGTCTAGCACAATAGATGGTGTTTGTTTGGAATTACTTTGAAATCAGTTCAGTTCCTTAGTTGAAATAGTCAAAGGCAGACGCCCCAATACTTTAGAATTTTGGGCAGTTTGATCTTACAATTTCAGAAGACAGAAAGGTAACATAGAAGGTCAATTCTATCTAATAACCTATTTGCCTGCATATTCCAGAGATCAATGAAACATTCAGCAGAACTGCCCATTAGAACATTGGGCAAAACCCAGGTGCCTTTCCTAAGCTTTCTGGATCCCTCAAGCACCTCTGGTAAGACATGTGAATTTGTCCATCCTCCATGCACAAGCTGGTGGTTTTGGTGAACTCATAGTCATGAGAATGACGAACTAATGGAAAGGTTCCAAGCCCCGGTCATATCTCTTATGTTGTGTTGTAAAGACTAAATTACACAATGGAAAGCATCCTCACTTATTGCATCACGGTATTGCATGCTGGTTTGACAGCCGCGGATAGAAAAACATTACATAGGGTAGTAAGCACAGCACAAAAAAATTGTGGGCTGTCCCCTGACACCACTAGATGAGAATGCTAGGGCTCGCTGCCTTAGAAGAGTGAGGAAAATCCTCAGCGATGATTTATACCCTGGTCAGCACTTCTTTACCCTCTTACCATCGGGAAGGAGATATAGATATAGGAGGCATAGCCAGCCGCACAAACAGGCTGAAGAACAGTTTTTATCCGTGGGCTGTCAGACTCCTGAGCGCGAAATAACATCATAACTAAGTAGTACGATGGACTTGTAGGACGGGCGGAATGTGTAACATGTTCACACTGGTGTAATGGGACTGGGTGTTTGTTTATTTATTGGGATAGGGATTTTTTCCTCTTCATTGTGAGTTGTATTGTGTTGGTGGGGGGTCACTGAGGGAACTCAACCAATCTCATAGTACATATGTTGTGCACTGCCAATAAAGAATTGTTATTATTATT
The DNA here is from genome assembly GCF_964273705.1 of Natrix helvetica. NCBI lineage: Eukaryota > Metazoa > Chordata > Lepidosauria > Squamata > Natricidae > Natrix > Natrix helvetica. The sequence goes on along the minus strand of NC_138548.1, from coordinate 162,102,600 downwards.
ATTAAACATACGGCCAGTTTTGTGGGCTGGAGCTGAGATGAACTGGGTCAATTCCTGATCCAGTTTTGACTTCAAAGACGGGAACTTAAAATCACCCAGGACTATCAACCAAGGGAATCCATAACCACCTTTGATGAAGGGACAATGCTATACGGCCCTGAGGATGGTAACCTCCTTCCCGAGTTTATTGTTCTGGTCCAGTCTCACAAATACAGCACTCCTCATACAGTTGTATGCCAGGGTCTCCTGGTATACAACTGCCATGCCATCTCTCCTGCCCTGAGTCAAGACTGATGCAGCATATAAAACCTGTATGAATAAATCTCAGTGAGATGTATTTTCCACTCCTGATAATGAATGGGATTGAATGTACGACAGACCTGGCATTCCAAAACACTGGCCTGTGCACAACATGCCCAGACATTTGATCCATATGAGATGGGACTGGAGAGCCTGATTGGAAATGTAGTGCCCTGCAATGACTTACTCCTATCTCTTACTACAGTAGCCCTCAACCTTTTGGGCATCGGGGACTGGTTCCATGGAGAAAGGCTTTTCCACAGAGCAGAGGGAGCGTGCTTTTTGTGCTGCCTGCATTCCACAGATGGGACTTTGCTTATTTGCACGATACTGTTGCTGGCATGTTGTGGACTGATGCCAGTCCACAGACCAGGGGTTGGGGATCCTACCTTATTTTACTGCCGCACCTCATATTTGTCCCTCTAAGCTATTCATCTCCTCTGTCACAATCTTAGGCCTGCACTGGATAATCATATATTGACTTCAGACTTGCTACACCTGGCATCTATAGTCAGACACAGCCAGGCTCCAATGGAGGTGACTCTTGAACTACAGTTACAACTTCCAGATTCCTCCCCTCCCCCCCCTTTTCTTTCAATATCAGTTCTATAAATAGAGGTAATCCTTGCCTTATGACCGGTCTCTTTTAACAACCATTTTGAAAGGGTGACTTTGGAAATTGTTCTTTGTAGCCCATAAAGACTTCCAGCCGTGTAAAACCTCCCCACTCCCCTCTGCAGTCACAGGAATGCCATCTGAGTGTCTGGCAACTTGTTTATGCTTACAATCAGTTACCAAGCGCCCCAGGATCACGTGATCACTATTTGCAATCTTCTCTGCTGGCTACCTCAGAAAGTCAATGGGGAAGCCTGTAGGGAAGCTTGGAAGCAGCTGCCGCGTACTGAGAAGACTTCCTCTCCTCTCTGGGGGCTGGCTGAAAGAACTACCTGCTGGGGGGAATCTCAGCTCATTGTTTCCCTCCCAGCAGAACAGCTCCTTGGAGAAAGAAAAGGCTGTCTGTCGGGAAGGAATTATACTCTGCATGGAGCTGAGATTCCCGCCCCCCGTCATCCCAGACCTGCAATATCCAGTCTGACAAAGGATTTATCCTCCTCTCCATCCACAGGAGGCAAATCAGAGGTAGTATTCAGCAGGCTGTGATCAGTTCTGGAGAACCGGTAGCGGAAATTTTGAGTAGTTCACAGAACCGGTAAATACTACCTCTGATTGGCCTCGTCCCCATCTATTCTCTGCCTCCTGAGTCCCAGCTAATTGGGAGGAAATGGGGATTTTGCAGTAATCTTCCCCTAGAGTGAGGAGGAAATGAAGATTTTACCATATCCTTCCCCTGCCACACCTACCAAGCCACACCCATCAAGCCACACCCACAGAACTGATAGTAAAAGCATTTTGGTTGAGCTACAGGATTTAAACTCCATTCCTGGAGCCCAATAAAAGCTTTTTCCAAGTGGAGGCAGAAAAGAAATCCTTTGTTTCCAGGAGTGCTGGGACTGTGGTAGTCATGTGGCATCTTGCTTAACAACCACTTTGCTCAACAACTGAGATTTCGATCCCGATTGTGGTCGTAAGTTAAGGATTACCTGTAAATCTTTTTCCCCGTCAACTCGGTCCAAACACTTTTTTCCTCTTTTCTTACTCCTGTCAAATGTATCTTGCCATAATTAGTAAGCACACCCTTCAAACTAGCACAGAGCTACAAATATATCCAATCTCTCAGATCCTATCTTATGTAATAGCAGCACTTGGATCATTTGTGGGGGGGAAATTAGCAGGATACTTCTATTATTCATTACAATAGCTATCAAATTAACATGCAAGTGAGACAGCTATTCCTAATAATTAATTGCATTGTCTTTGATGAACAACCTTTATATTTGCCCAAAGCAAATAAAAGGATTTTAAGGAACAGACTGTACCTTTGTGATGGCAGTGAAGACTTTTTCAAGAATAGCATTAGGCTGAGCCTTCTGTGGTCCATTGGCTTGGACTTTTAAGCCTAAGGCACACGGCTTAGCTATAAACCTAAAATGGAGATAGAAATAAGGAAGAAAAAAAAAAAAAGCAATTAGGTACATATGACAATACTTACAAAGTAGGCCATTTATTTCGTCAGCTGCACACAACTCAAATGATGAAATTATATTGTCTGCAAATGAGTATGTTTAACACCAGTACGTTTAACTTGTGCTTGCGCGTGTTTGCTTCCCAGTAGAGAGACTGCTATCAATATCTCCCCTTATGTAATTTTGGTGCCACGTAACTTTCAGAGTTTATTGTCCTGCAACAGTCTCATGATTTGCTGGGGTAACACATTCCATAAGGCTTTTGCTGGCGTGTGGTCTGCAACACTGATCTAGTGTCATATGAATAATAGATTTAATTGTTTTAAAAAGCTGATCTTGCCTCGCACCTGCTTCAAAAGCAACCTACTGAGAGGAACATTTTGCCAAATACAGATGCCTGCAAATACATGTAGATAAATGTAGAAAGAGAGCTAGGTTAGCCTACGGTTGCCAAAAACTCAGAAAGACTTTGTTAGTGTGTTTTCAGCTTAACACATTTTATTGAAAGGCATAAGCTTTTCTGAGCTACAGCTCATTTCAAAAGATGCATAGAGCAATGGTGTCAAACTCATATCGTCACGGCAGCGTCATGTGACGTATAGGGACTTCCCCCCCTTCGCTAAACTGGGCGAGGGCATGGCCAGCACATGACGTATCCAGCCTGCAGGCCGGGAGTTTGACAGCCATGGCATAGAGTGACTAATATAGGATTTAAATTGGGGCTGGGAGAGGGAAGGGAAGACCAGATAGTTATGCAGATACAGGTTACACGTGACAACAAGTAAAACAAGTACTTTATAAATTAATATTACAATAGTAAAGAACCAGCAAAGCACCTTTGTGCAGTAGGACTGCACAAAATAAGAAATAGAAGTTTGGCATCAGAACAAAAAAATAAAGACAAATAATATGAGGGCATTTAACTTCCTAGGGTACTCCCCTAGAGATCTCAAATGAGCTCTTTTGGAGCAAAGAAATTCTATCAGCACAGTTGAGCAAGAGACTGTTGAATTATCATAGAGCAAAAGGTCACAAAATCTCTTAATAAGCACATCATCAATTGATCAAGCACTTGAAGTCTGTCTCACAGGTAATTCGCATCTATATAACCACCTTGACTAACCTCTCAACCACAGGTCAGGAAACCATAGTATAGACACAATAAGTATGGACAAGAAATAGACTGTTATTTTCTTTGCGTTCATTTGTATGTTTGTGTTAGATTCATATTTTGATATGGTCAAATGACTAAATCAATAAATATTCTATTCTATTTCTATTCTATAAATAATAATTATAAGATGCAACTCAGATTTTGTTATCCCAGGGTTCTAATCTATTAAAACCCAAAAACCAAAAAGAGGGGAATTCTTTCATTTCTTTGATGAGGAAAAAAGGAAACAATCAAAAGTATCACATTTGTTTTAATAAAATGCTTTTGAAGTAAACATCTATCTAAAGATAGTTTTCTAATTAACATACATTAATAATTTAGTTTATTCAGCATGAAATGGAGCTTAGTTATGTAGCATGAGGCTGTAAATGCTGCAATATTTACATTTTTGGTAAACTCATTCAATGAATCCAAGCTCTGCACGCTGAGATAACATGCACTACATTGATGCATTCATACAATTTCACAGTAACCATGAGATAAATCATAAAAGAAAGTTCAGGAATATTCCTTTATCGCATTGCTTTGCAAATCTATGTACACTACAAACTGTATGATTGTTTGAAGAGAAATGCATCTGTACTCTAAGAGGAAGGGCGAGCAGTAAAAATGAAAGTGAAACCTTCTAAGCAGCTTATAAATATAATATTAAAGAGCATCTGTCATTTAGGATCCATCATGGTAGCAGTGGTGGGTTTCCATTACTTTAACTACCAGTTCGCGTGCGCACACAGGGGTGGGAGGAGCCTACTGTCGCCACCACTGCTGCCGAACCGGGCCGAACCGAGAGCAACCCACCTCTGCATGGCAGTGCCTGGTAGCAGGCATCCACTCACCAGCTGCCTGCCACATCCCTCACCTTGTTGTGTCAGTGCGCATCACCAGCCATCCCATTAAAGTGAATGGGACTGTCGGTGAGTCAACATCGGGTCAGAGGAGGAGGCACTGTGGGATAGAGATGACAGTTGCTCTTTAAAAATTATGATTTAAATCTAGTTGATTTAAATTAAGCCTTTCGACTAGTGATTTAAATCACGATTTAAATCGTGATTTCAATCGACTTGATTTAAATCAAATCCACCCTGATTTTCATGAAAGAAAATAAATATGTAATACATAGCAATTGATGCAAATCTGAAGTCAGAAACCTGTGGAACTCCATGTCTTCTAACATTCACTGTTCCCATTAATTACGGCCATTCGTGAGGAAAAAAGGGCTGTAATCTAGCAAAAGAGGATCATAGATTCTCCACCTTGGTGGGAAATTTATTTGTTGCTATATTTATTAAATTTATATACCATTTAATAAATAATTTCTGGCAATTCTGGCCATTTGGCAGTCAATGATGGCCATCAAGAGCCTGTTAATTATAGAAACAATACAAGACTATAATTGTGCATGCTAAAAATCTGCCTGAATTATATAATTTGAAAACTATGAAAACTATGATTTCATGAAGCTCAAACAGTAGTAAAACAGAGACCAATGTGTAGAAAGATATTTTCTCACATGCCTTTTGATATTTTGTAAAAAAAAAACACTGTCAGCCCTGGAGGCCATCTTTTTATTTGGATCTTCAGTGCTGCCACACTTAGTGCTATGGGAAACTGGGAGTGGGGACTGCAGAGTTGCGGGGATATCTAGCCATAACAACATTCCTTTCTCTGAGAGCCAAGGTCATTCGGCCTGCACCTAGAGTAGCGTGACTGGGAGGCATCTCCAGTTGGGATGATGCATTGATTGGACCATATGATGGCCATGTCGGTGCAGGGGAAGGCACCTGGGCTTTCTTTTGGGTGGGGAAAACCTGGAAGCTTTCAGATTCGGGTTTTCCCAGATGTGCCAATATGACACTATGAGGAACGTCTAGTCTCGGAGTCTTCTTGCGTTGGAGGTGTTACTTGGAACCCTGACATACACATTGTTCTTCCTGACTATTTTCACAGATGATGATTTATTCCCATCGCCTATGTTTTGTTCTCTCTTTCAGATTTCTTTCAGATTTCTGTCAGAGTTTTTCTCTGATTCTCTCTTTCTGGAGATCCGTGTGTGTGTGTGTGTGTGTGTGTGTGTGTGTGTGTAGTGCAAAACATTTTTAGTTCTATAGTAGCAAATCTATTTTTATGATAATTATGATCATGATTTATCACAGAGCTTTTATATACACTTAGAGTTTTTATATACACTTAGAGCTTTTATGTACACTGAGAGCTTATGCACTGAAGACAAGTTCCTTGTGTGTCCAATCACTTGGCAACTGACTCATATTTATGATGGTTGAAGTCCCGGGGTCATGTGATTCCCTTTTGCGACCTTCTGATATGCAAAGTCAACGGGGAAGTCAGATTCACTGAACAACCATGTTATAACTTAACCGCTGAGGTGATTCACTTAACAATTGTGACAAGAAAGGTATAAAATGGGGCAAAATGCATTTAAAAACTGTCTCACTTAACGGCAGAAATGTTGGACTTAATTCTGGTCATAAGTTGAGCACTATCTTTATTTGAAGGTATATCTTCAGGAGTTAACACCAGGAATAATATATTTAAAATTTAACATTATTTGAATGGCAGTTCATATCCCCTAGCGTAGCCCTTCCAATATTTATTCTTAGTTCAAAAATATGTAGTCCTTCAAAATTTATTCTTAATTCAAAAATGTAACAATATTACACTGCTTTTTAAAGGCTCTATCTTAAAACAGCATGATTTTTAGAATACAGGTGTATCGCAAATTCAAAAATAAATACCTCACAGCTGGCTTGTCTGATGCAGGATCCAGAAATAATTCATTTCTAAGCTCTAGCATTTCCAAAAGAATACGGGTAGACATGAAATATTTGCTTATTTACAGTAGACTGGAAATCAGACTTCTTACATATTTAATAATATAGCATAAAAATGGATATAGCTGATGTTCCAAGTAATTTCCATTTGTTCTTCTTTAGTGAAAGACACCAATATGCCTTCCACATAAATTATCAGCCACTAAAAAGCATGGTACCCCTGTTTGTGCTATGAGAAAGCATTTTATCCCTCCATTAGATAGCAAAACATGGATGGCACTCCCATACAATATAAAATAATGTACAATACAGCAAAACGTCTAGCTAGCCCCATACAATATAGAATAATGACCCTGTGTGAAGTGGAAGTTTCCAAAAGTTATAGAAGTGTGAAGAAAATTAGCAGCAAAATATAGCTGGGGAAACTTGGAATAGTGTACTTTAAAGTGAGACTTTATATATACCTTGGAGTTAGGTTCAGCTGTATAATCTGAACACAGCTACTTGAAATGCAAGAATGTAAGATTTGAAGTGCCAAGCAGACCATATAATTCACCGTGCAAATTTCCACTTATTTTTGTCAACCATTTGGGGAGGGGGGGAGAATAGATGTTGGAAGCATTCCATTAGAATTGTGGAAGAGAGTAATAAAGCTGTGATTTTGAAGCTGGAGTAATAAGGTAATTTTTAAACACTGGCATAGAGTATTTCTAGCAGAGGAGGGAGCACTGAAAAGAGATTATATGATATCCTTTGGAAACATGGTCAGGAAGACATTTTAATGCAGCTCCAAAACACACTATCCATTTCATCTGCAATTAATTCCCAATACAATCTTAAACCTAACTTGCATTTCCTCACTTTGTGTTTTTTAACATCTGCTTGCAAGTCTGATGCTCGCAGACAGTACCATTAGCCAGTTATTACTTATTCTAAAGTAGCCAGTAGCTCAGTCTAGAGAACATAAACAGCTTCACTCTTTCTCCTTCAAATATGTCAATCTTTACATTCACTGTTTTCCAGTTTCCAACCTATCATGAAATAAAAGCTATTCTCTTTTCACAGACACAAAAGAAGCAAAAATATTCAAATTTTCCTTGCAGATACATCACCCAAGCATTTGTCAATAAAGTATTAGTCTGCATTTGTCTGATGGTTTGCAAAAGCATTTCTTCTACTAAGCTGATTCAACTGCAAGAGAAAGGAAAGTTTCAAAGTCAACACCAAATGCTGAAAAACTTCAAAGGTCTTTCTTCCACTAGATCAATAAAAGGTCTTTCTTCCACTAGATCAATAAAATCTCCTAAATATTTTAGAGCAAGTCTAGAACTATTACATCAACCTTTACAAAGACCAAAATTCATTTTAACACTCAACTTGAATGAATGAAACACAAGCTAGGAGTTGGCGACTGGGATGATATGGAAGACAATCTCCATTCAAAAATCTATAATCACAGGAGAGGCATTCTGGCATGACTGCTCTATCAAAATCTGAAATGACAGAGAAAACAAGTAACTGCTTTTTTCTAAAAACAATTAGGATGCTACTGGTTTTGGTATGTAGTAGCCAAGGGTATATACAATGGCAGAAGCATGGTAAAATTGTCACATGATATGGCCAGTGATGGGTTCCTACCGGTGTTCCTACCGGTTCGCTAAGCACGCACACGCACTTGAAAGAAACTTGCTCGGAAAGCAAGGAAAACAGCTGAGGAGCGGCAATTCAATCTGCCACCCCTGATCAGCTGGGCTTCAGAAGCTGAAATAAAAGTAGGTATAACCCAGGGGCGGATGGGCAGGCTCACTTTCAAAGCAACAGAGAACCGGTTCGCTCTCTGCTTGACAGCAGAGCTACCACTTCGGGAGAACCGGTGTGAACCGGTAAAAACCCACCACTAGATGTGGCTAATAAATAACTACTTCAAAGAAATGATGTTCTATAGAATAATCTCCATTCAGAAGTTTCTAAAGTATTTGAACCTGTGAATAATGTCCAACAATGATGGGCATTGTTTTGAAATATTCTTAGAAAGGTAGTTGCAATGTAAATGTGTAAATATACAAAACTGGTTTTATTTTTCCAATATTTCCTTTATAAATCAAATTTATATAGTTGCCCTTCTTGTAATGTGAGAATCGTATAATATTCAACTTAAAAAAAAGAATATGAAAACAAACATTTAAAAACAAAATCAGAGATAATGGAGATAATTAAATCTCAATTCATACAATGGTGTTTTGGTATGCAACTGCTTTGAAACACAGTGAATTTGGTAGTCAGTGCATTTTGATGTGAAACTTTCGTCCCGGTACTCATCATTTGTTTGGTACTCAACACACAAGCTAGAACTTGTCAGTGTTGGCTGCCTTGTGACTTACCACATTATTCCTTATGGGGAAAAATTGTTTGGTACTCATTGTTTTTGGTACTCATTGCTCCTCCCAGAACCAATTAACCATGCATACCACTGTAAATTTAAGCCCAAAGCAGAGAGAGAGTGTGTGTGTGTGAGTGAGTACTCTAAATAGTAGCGCCATCTACACAAGTTTCCCGTTCCTGGCACATCCAAGCCTGATGGCATAACCAAGTCATGAGAGACCTCCATTGAAAAGAATGGAACTAGCCGGAGGGAGAATATTGCATAAGGGGGGCACCACAGCAGAGAAGGTCTGTCACCTGGGAAATATAGGTCCTGGGCCTGGCAGATGCTATTCCCAGCATGTCCTCTCTGTCAGATCTAATGGTCAGCGTTGATATAATCAGGGAGAGGTGGCCCTTCAGATAATTCAGTAATACTGTATTGTTCAGCATTTATAGATATTGGCATGAATTCAAATTATTTGGAATTTTACCTGAAAAGTATCCAAGGTCATGAGAAGTAATAAAAATGACCATGAACAATCACTACTTAGCAAACAATTTACAACCAGTCATTTGCATTTTCTTTTTCTCTAATATAAATACAACAACGCATCCCAATCCTCAATGACCAACATATGTTTTCAGAAAAAAATGGTGTTTGGCTTTATAACTGAAGCAGCAGGCATCAGAAATACTGAATTAAGAGACATCCCTTTATGATGGCATTGCTGGGGATAATTATGACCACTTTACAAATGCAAACAATCTGTAGACTATCGCATATTGCTTGTAGCAAACACTTTCACTAATAACCTTTGGTAAGATGCCAATAGAAATGAAGCCAAAATGGGACTACTAAGAAACAGGAGAGAAACATTAATATACAGTATTTTGAAAATATCCACCCCTTACACGGATACAAGTAAACATGGATTAAATATGTTCGTTATTGAAAGGATGTTCTTCTGGGGAAAAATGGAATGCCCTGTTTTTTGCTCCTTAGAGACTAGATTGTGAGGATATGCAATACTTTACTTTGGGTCCTAACTATATTAGTGTATTCTAAAGAATCCAAATTTAATATCCTGTTTCTTGCTGGTTTTTTCCCCTCAGAATAAGAGGAGGAGGAATGATGACTATGTCCTCCTTTGTTGAATACACTTGGCATGTTCACATCAGCCTTGGTCGTCTTATCCTGTGGCACATACTGTCATTCAGATATCCTTATTGCCACTCTGAGGCTGGAACATCTGTCCATTTAAGTGGAAATATCAGTTCTCCAGCCAGCACTATTTCCTTTTGCAGGGAGAAAAATCTCTGAACAGCTGACTTGGGAAGGGGTGGAAAAGCTGCTCCTTTGATCTTGCCAGTTAAAAAAAGGAGGGGGGATAGGAAAATATTTCCTAGCAGTCCGGAAAAAAATGGGAATTCCCAACCATACAAAAATGTCCCACTCTAATGCTCAAGAAAAACATGCAAGAACAGAATGTTTTCAAATTTCCTCTTGAGCAAGAACAGGAGATAAGCTGATCATTAGTTAAACCCAGTTCTCACAAGATCATTGGGACAAAGAACAATGATGCCAAATTCAAATTGGTGCAGCTTCTGCATGTGGTGAAAACTGTGTCTTAGTAGTAATTAAACAAATACTAAAGACATTTTTGACTATTGCCAAAGATTGAAATTAAAGAACGCAAATGGTAAATTTTATTGATTGGATTACTGCTAAAAGCCACAAAGTTAGTCCTTTACTGAGATAATGACTATTTGAAATTATACAAGGCTCTGGCCCACAACAGGTTTCCATTGCTGTTAGGTTCTGGGTCTCTCAGCGCTTCCTCCATTCCCCGAGAAAGTTCGGTAGTTTGGCAGTTCAAATCCCTAATGCCGCGTAATGGAGTGAGCTCCCATTACTTGCCCCAGCTTCTGCTAACTTAGCAGTTCGAAAGCATGTAACAAATGCAAGTAGAAAAATAGGGACCACCTTTGGTGGGAAGGTAACAGAGTTCCGTGCGCCTTTGGCGCTTAGTCATGCCGGCCACATGACCACGGAGACATCTTTGGACAGCACTGGCTCTTTGGCTTTGAAACAGAGATGAGCACCACCCCCTAGAGTCGGGAACAACTAGCACATATGTATGTGCAAGGAGAACCTTTACCTTTATACATAAATTTTAAAAAACCCTGTGCTAAGATTTTATGACTATTTAAATGCAATGACTATTGCACACTAAAATACTTGGATAGTTATTTCTGTTATATAAATATATAAGAAAGTTTAAAAAATGAATACCAAAGTGAATTTGCTTACTAATTAATTTCAGTTTGGGCAAAGAAAATTATTACCAGAAATATATGATTGTACAATTGCAGCTTACTCAGGCTGCAAAATCAGCTTACTATGTTACCTGGATTATTTATCCAATTATGTTTTAATTTTTGTACCTATTTGTGTTCAGGAAATAATTTGCTTTAAAAAATTAAATTTACATTTTAAATAATAAACATTGTTATTAAATTAAATTATAATGTAATATCAGCATAACATAATCAACCAATTAACAAAACCCAACCAGGTTTTGTCACAATAGGTATATTCATTAGAGACCTGAAGCTAATTATGGCTTCCAATACTTTGAAGGCATATATCCTAATATTTTTGGTGCACTCCTAAAATGCACCAGCTGGTTCGACAGATGTTAACATTTCAAAGGAGTACAAATAATCCTTGACTTATGATCAGAATTGAGCCCAAAGTTTTCACCGCTAAGTAAGACAGTTGTTATGTAAATTGCATGTCACAGAAGGTAAGCAGAAGTCAAATGGAACTATTAAAACTGCAGCTGCTACCCTATGTGGACATTTGCAGTCATCCAGGTCACAGTTGTCTCAAAGGTGCTCTTTTAAAAAGGTAATTGGTTTTGTTTTTTTCTTGAAGAAGAAGAAGATGACATGCTGTTTCTTATCCAAGAAGCTTCATTGACTCTGGCCAAAACTGATGAAGATTTTTGGCTAAGAAGCAAAATATCTTCTTCCTGCTCAACAAAAAAACCCTGCCCAGCTGCCTATGAAAAAGCATCTTTGCGGCAGCTGCTACTATCACCGTTATGAATCTGTACAAAGCCACACTTTCCACCTGCTCATCGAGCGGGAGCTGTGAGTCCACGGCAAAATACCCCACCTCCCTTCAGTGCCTAACGAGATGTCAGTAAAGTAAGCCAAGTCAGTTCTTTCACCCACAATCAAGTCAGATTATGAGAAATATGACATAAACAGGGATCAGTAGCAGCAAGAAGTATTCTCCATGGACCCAGGTAAAATAAGAAGCACCTGAGAAGTAGCGTTGGCTAGAAGGGATACCTACAGAATACACAGGATCAGGACCAAGTAGAAAGTGTACCAATTAGAGCCTATTGGGTTTTTTTCAATCTTCTATGTGGACAAGAATGTCCAAAATGTCTGTTTATGAATCTATCCATCATGTGAGTGCTAAAGTCCCAGTCCCTGATGACTTTACACAAACAATGTCTGTTTCTCAGCATCATATGTATGTTAAGCATCTGTGTCTACAGGAGCCTTTGCATACCCCGCTTTATGTGTGGTGGCTTCCATCAGCAGGGTTCTGGCTCATGGGCAGGCAATACAGCTTTTCCACCACCCTTTCTAATAGTGCATTTCTCCAGGGGAATTACTGTCAGTAGAACGATGTCCACAGGGGTTATTACGTGTGTATTTACTTTGGTGGTTGGAATGAAATTAAAATTACAAAATTAAAATAGTGTTAATAAATGAAAGTCCAATCTTATTTAATCTTTGGATCACACAATCGCAATTCAACAATACACAAGTGGAGATATGTGTATAACATGCCAGCAGCACAGCAGACACATATATTGATGAGAGTGTTATGCCGTGCAGATCAGAGGTGAGTTCCTACCAGTTCGGACGAACCGGTAGTGGTTTGGCGGCCTGGGTCGCTGGAACCAGCAGCAACCCAGGCCTGCCACGCCCCTGCATTGATTCTCCCACGGGCAGCTATAGCGCCATCTTGTTTTTTGCTTCTACGTGCACAGGCGCTGTGCGCAGCCACAAGCAAACTGGCAGTAGTGACTGCCGGAACCCACCCCTGGTGCAGATGAGAAAATTGAAGAACTGTGTGCATATAATCTAATGCAACATATTAATTTTAATAGTGGATTTAATTCATGACTGCTCATATGTTTACATATGAGAGAGAGAGAGAGAAGAGAAGAGAAGAGAAGAGAAGAGAAGAGAAGAGAAGAGAAGAGAAGAGAAGAGAAGAAGGGGGACTTTTCTAGATGAAAATAAGAGTGCATGTTCTACATTTGCTTTTTAAAATAAAAATACAAACTTTTCATGAAATCTAGCCTATACTGCTAAGCAGATTGACAGAACTAGGTCAAATACTTCTCTAGTGGATCTGGCCAATTTCAGTCAATTGACTAAAAGTGCACCTGAGACCAGCCTTTAAAAAAAATCATTTTTGGAATTCAGATCCCAACATGTTATTCCTATTAGAGACAGGTAGAGAATAAAGGATGCTATGCCAGAACACTCTTTTTTAACTTGACAAATCTGATTGTTTCTAAATCTTCTATTATTTTAGCACTAGGCAATTCTACTTTGTCAATATATCCCTTAGGTGATACAGCAGACTAGGAGGGCAGATAAAATAGTAAGGCAGCTAATTAGCCAAGTGTATGATGAAAGCAAACAAAAACAGTTCTGTACTTGGGGTAATGGTTAGGCAAAGGCAGCTGTACATCCTTTTAATACTGTTTTATAGATTTGTAGGTAAAGAGCAGGAAAGGTAAATCTTGCAGGATAATCACACCTGTTTTTCAAGATTTACCCGCAAAGCCAGAGATTCTTTTAAGGCTTAAACAATAGAAAATCTGACAGTTTGGCCAATCACAGAAGCATTGACCGTGAAGAACTTGTAAATAAAACCATCTCTACTAAGACTGGGGTCCCCAATACCTGCGTCATGGCCCACTACCAGGTTGTGGCCTAATTGCTACCGGGCCATGTGAGTGGCGGGCTCGTGAGCATGCAAATGCACACAGCTTATAATAATAATAATACTTTAATTTATAGACCGCGCCCTTTCCTTGACAGGACTCGGGGCGGTGTACAGTCATATTAAAACAATGTGGATACAAAAATATAGATATACATAGATAGACGGAGGAGGTAGGATATACACTGTACAGTAATGGATTAAAATACGAATAAAAGTTAAAATTACCCTTAAAAATACCCCAAAATAAGATGTTTGCCAGGAGGTTGAAAGTGGGACTATAAATCAGCTAGGCCAGCTAATTGGAACAGGTGGGTCTTAAGTTTCTGTCGGAAGGAGCGGAGGTCGGTAGTAGTCCTGATATCGGGGGGGAGGTCATTCCAGAGGGTTGGGCCCATCACAGACAAGGCTCTACTCCTGGGCGCCGCCCGTTGACACTGCTTAGTGGACGGCACCCGGAGGAGTCCCTCCCTGTGAGAGCGAATTGGTCGCAGGGATGTATGAGGTGAGATGCGATCCCGCAGGTAACTAGGTCCCGTGCCATGAAGCGCTTTGAAGATGGTAACCAACACCTTGAAACGCACCCGAAAAACCACAGGCAGCCAGTGCAGCTCGCGCAGGAGTGGTGTTATATGGGAGTATCTGGTCCTCCCCATGATAGCCCGCGCGGCCGCATTCTGAACTAGCTGTAGTCTTCGGGTGCATCTCAAGGGGAGCCCCATGTAGAGAGCGTTGCAGTAGTCCAGACAAGACGTCACCAGCGCATGAGTGACTGTGCGTAAGGCGTCCCGGTCCAATAGGGGGCGCAATTGGCGCACCAGGCGAACCTGGTGGAACGCCCCCCTTGCCACGGCTGCCACATGGTTGTCCATCGACAGCCGGGCATCAAGGAGGACGCCCAAATTGCGCGCCCGCTCCACGGGGGGCAGTTGTTCACCCCCTATGGCCAGCGATGGGATCCACTGGTTGAACCGGGGCGCTAATCAGGAAAAGGCTGGAATGGAAAAGAAAATGTGTGCTTTCAAATCAATTTGGACCAGTGGTGAAATTCAATTTTTTTTACTACCGGTTCTGTGGGCATGGCTTAATGTGTGTGGCAGAGGAAGGATACTGCAAAATCCCCACTCCCTCCCTACTCCTGGAAAGGATATTGGAAAATCTCCATTCCCAACACACTCTGGGGCCAGCCAGAAGTGATATTTGCCGGTTCTCTGAACTACTTAAAATTTCCGTTACCGGTTCACCAGAATCTGTCAGAACCTGCTGGATTCCACCCCTGGTTTGGACTCCTGGTGACTGCCTGAACACCTCCTTTTAGTTTTCTTGGCAACATTTTCAAAAGTGTTTTGCCATTTCCTTTTTTTATAGGGCGGAGAAAAAATGACTGGCCAAAGTCCCTCAAGTGGCTTTGTACCTAAGGCAGAGCTAGAAATCAATTTCCTAATACCTAGTCTGAACATGTACACCACATTTTTGCCTTGGGGGTTCGGAAGAGAGGGTTTTATCAGTTCCAACAGAAAACAAGCATCCCTGCTATTTCTAATTCTATGCAGAGGGAGGGGTGGGGGGAATACAAGTAGTCCTCAATTTACAACATTTCATTTAATGACCGTTTGAAGTTACAATAGCACTGGGAAAAAAAGGGACACGATCATTTTTCTCAGTTACAACCTTGGCAACATCCCCATGATCACGTGATCAAATTTCAGATGCTTGCCAACCGGTTCTGACTGTTGCAGCATCCCGGGGTCGTGTAATCCGCTTTTGCAACCATCTGAGAAACAAAGTCAACGAGGAAGCCATTAACAAGCAAGTTACTAATTTATCTTCTGCCATGATTCACTTAACAACTTGAGCAAGAAGGGTCATAAAGTGAGGCAAGACATCCTTAACAAATGTCTCTCACTTAACAACAGAAATTTGGGGCTCAATTGTGGTCTTAAGTTGAGGACCACCTGTTCCATAGCTTCCTGCTACTCTGAATCAGGAAGAAGGAAAGGTCCTACTTGGTATTTCCAAATACATAGAGACCAACGGGGGAGCCTTTTATTTCATTCCATTTACAGTTTAGTTTACTGTAATTACCGAGTGCAGGTAGTCCTCAAGTTATGACCATAATGAAGCCTGCTAGTATGGTCATAAGAATAGAATAACAAAGATGGACGGGACCTTGGAGGTCTTCTAGTCCAACCCCCTGCTTAGGCAGGAAACCCTGTACCATTTCAGACAGATGGCTCTACAATCTTTTCTTTAGAATTTTCAATATTAGAGCATTCACAGCTTCTGGAGGCAAGTTGGTTCCACTGATTAATTGTTCTAACTCTCAGGAAATTTCTCCTTAGTTCTAAGTTGCTTCTCTCCTTGATTAGTTTCCACCCATTGCTTCTTGTCCTACCCTCAGGTGCTTTGGAGAATAGCTTGACTCCTTCTTCTTTGTGGCAGCCCCTGAGACATTGGAACACTGCTATCATGTCTCCCCTAGTCCTTCTTTTCATCAGACTAGACATACCCAGTTCCTGCAACAGTTCTTTAAATGTTTTAGCCTCCAGTACCCTAATCATCTTGGTTGCTCTTCTCAAGTTGAGACAGTCATAAATCAAGTCACCCACATGACTGACCCAATTTTATGATCTTTTTTGCAATAATCATAAAGCAAAGCTTGCAATCTTTAAGCAAACACTGTGATCATTCGGTGAACCCCGCTGTCACGTCGGCTGAAAACAGGAAGTAAATGCCAATTTTGGGCAAAACCATCATAACATGCAGTCACGTGACCGCAGGATGCTGCAAACCACCATAAATGCAAGCCAGTTACCAAGTGCCTGAAGTGTGATCATGGGCGGGGATTGCCACTGTGAACTTAGAATCAGGTTGAAAGTACCTCTAGGGAGATCTGTTGTAATTTTGAAGTGTCACTAAGCAACTGGTTGCAAGTTGAGGATTACTCATACTTCTCAATTATGCATTTTATGTCCCCTCCCTTATGTCACATTAATATAGCATTGTAGCAACTAGTAGCACCAATGAAAGCTTGGGTGGAGGGGCTGCATGTGTAACTGTAAACTCATTTTTTGCAGTCAGCACCTAAGGTGTTTCCCCCACCCACCTACCCCCATTCTATTCCAGGTAGTGTTTCATATTTTTATATTCTTCAAATCAGCTCCCAGTGATACATATGTCTTGTAGCCTCTGTTTTCTGAAGACGACATTTGTGAGATCATTCTGGCTAAGAAAATCAGTGGCTCAGAATCATCCAAGGGGTATCATGGATTCCTTGTCCTTGCTCAGGGGTGTCAAACCGGCGGCCCGCAGACTGGATGCGTCACGTGCAGGCCACGCCCACCCCGGCTCCGCAAAGGCAAAAAAAAATCACGATACGTCACATGATGCCATCACGTTTGATACCCGTGCCCTAGCTGAACACATTGATTATATCACTATCCCTGTTGGTGGAACATCGAGTACTTAACACTGTTTCTTTAGTTTCAAGGCAACCGCAGTACTATATCGGTTTTAGACTCAATTTAGCAACTCTTCCCTCTTACATAAAAGCAAACATATGGAGCTTGTTAAGCAATTTGCTTCTATACAATTCTTATGTGCAATTAGTTTTTGTGGAAGAGTAATTACTCTAAAACATTATAATGAAAACTGCATTTTCACAGATGCAATGAAAAGAAAATCTTTGATGAAGTGCATTCAGGTTACCGAAGACTAAATACTTAACAGTACTTGGGAGAGTTCCACTGAATTCAGCAACACATATGCCAAAATAACCATGATTAAAGTATTTAACAAAAAAGAACAGTGATTTTGCCAAGAAAATGAATCATGCTTGCTTATTAACAGTTCTAAGGCAAAAAAAAAGCCACAATCTGGAGCTTCTGCTACATTTGCATTACATGATTTAAGCAATGGAAGCATTCAAGGGGCAAGATGTTAAATGTACTGTACTACTGTGTGGAATAATGAACTGAGATCACAGTGTCTGGTAAGTATATCATATACTTATCAGATGCTGTGATCTCAGTTCATTATTCCAAAATGTATGGTAAAGTGAAGTGAGCAGCATTAAATGCTATATCCTGGAATTGATATAGCATTTAATGCTATTAAAAAAAAAACATCGAAAAAATGAAAGTCCTTTTTTCCAAAATGCTAAAAGGTGAATATCTACTACATTTCATCTATCTGAATTTCAATAGCTATTGAACGCATTTGCAAATTATGCTAAGCATAATTTGGTTGGGTTTAACATTTGAGAAACTTGGAACATAGTTTGGACCAGCACTTCTCAACCTTTTGCCCTCTGTACTCTCATGATTACCTTGTTTTATTTCTGTTTAGCCCTGTGCAAATCTCATTACTGGATAACAATTTGGGATAGTAACTGGTGCATCTTCTACACAGTAGCCCATACATATCCTTGTTTATGGCTTAGTGTGATAAGAATTCCTAAACAATTGTCTCTTTTTGTTCTTATGCCTCTATGTATGTCACTGTTGACTCCTGATGAGTACTTTAACCCGTTCTTGAAGTTCCTAGGGCTGGGGGGGGGGGACTAGCTCAAAGTCACCTGGCCGGACTAGAATTCACACTCTCCCAATTTCTAATCTCCTATCTGTGTCACTACCCCAAACTAGTTTTCATGTTTTATTTAGAAACTGCAATTAACAAAATCATGGCTTAATATACAGACACCATTATCTACCCAGAAAATGGAAGGGTAGGAATGGCTACATGGTACAGTCTTGCTCCAGTTTCTTTTTCAGATATATGCCAGCAGACCCTGTTCTCTGCCCCTGCTACTATACAGATAGCAGGAAGATTGAGAAATCACTGCCACCAGCACTTACTAGTATATTAATCTTGTGGGAATCAAGACACTGGGAACCAAGGCACATATACATTCATACATACAGTAAACTCCATAAATGCAACTTTGAACTGCTAGAGAAAACAAGAGACCTTATCTGAGGTGGTATTCAGCAGATTCTGACCAGTTCTGGAGAACCGGAAGTGGAAATTTTGAGTAGTTCGCAGAACCGGTAAATACCCCCTTTGACTGGCCCTGCCCCCATCTATTCTCTGCCTCCCAAGTCCCAGCTGATTGGGAGAAATGAAGATTTTGCAGTGTCCTTCCTCTGGAGTGGGGTGGGAATGGAGATTTTACAGTACCCTTCCCCTGGAGTGGGGAGGGAATGGAGATTTTACAGTACCCTTCCCCTGGAGTGGGGAGGGAATGGAGATTTTACAGTACCCTTCCCCTGGAGTGGGGTGGGAATGGAGATTTTACAGTGTCCTTCCCCTGGAGTGGGGTGGGAATGGAGATTTTACAGTGTCCTTCCCCTGGAGTGGGGAGGGAATGGAGATTTTACAGTGTCCTTCCCCTGGAGTGGGGTGGGAATGGAGATTTTACAGTACCCTTCCCCTGGAGTGGGGAGGGAATGGAGATTTTACAGTACCCTTCCCCTGGAGTGGGGAGGGAATGGAGATTTTACAGTACCCTTCCCCTGGAGTGGGGAGGGAATGGAGATTTTACAGTACCCTTCCCCTGGAGTGGGGGGGGGATGGAGATTTTACAGTACCCTTCCCCTGGAGTGGGGAGGGAATGGAGATTTTACAGTACCCTTCCCCTGGAGTGGGGAGGGAATGGAGATTTTACAGTACCCTTCCCCTGGAGTGGGGAGGGAATGGAGATTTTACAGTACCCTTCCCCTGGAGTGGGGAGGGAATGGAGATTTTACAGTACCCTTCCCCTGGAGTGGGGAGGGAATGGAGATTTTACAGTACCCTTCCCCTGGAGTGGGGAGGGAATGGAGATTTTACAGTACCCTTCCCCTGGAGTGGGGAGGGAATGGAGATTTTACAGTACCCTTCCCCTGGAGTGGGGAGGGAATGGAGATTTTACAGTACCCTTCCCCTGGAGTGGGGAGGGAATGGAGATTTTACAGTACCCTTCCCCTGGAGTGGGGAGGGAATGGAGATTTTACAGTACCCTTCCCCTGGAGTGGGGTGGGAATGGAGATTTTACAGTACCCTTCCCCTGGAGTGGGGAGGGAATGGAGATTTTACAGTACCCTTCCCCTGGAGTGGGGTGGGAATGGAGATTTTACAGTACCCTTCCCCTGGAGTGGGGGGGGAATGGAGATTTTACAGTACCCTTCCCCTGGAGTGGGGTGGGGAATGGAGATTTTACAGTACCCTTCCCCTGGAGTGGGGGGGGAATGGAGATTTTACAGTACCCTTCCCCTGGAGTGGGGAGGGAATGGAGATTTTACAGTACCCTTCCCCTGGAGTGGGGTGGGAATGGAGATTTTACAGTACCCTTCCCCTGGAGTGGGGAGGGAATGGAGATTTTACAGTACCCTTCCCCTGGAGTGGGGAGGGAATGGAGATTTTACAGTACCCTTCCCCTGGAGTGGGGAGGGAATGGAGATTTTACAGTACCCTTCCCCTGGAGTGGGGTGGGAATGGAGATTTTACAGTACCCTTCCCCTGGAGTGGGGAGGGAATGGAGATTTTACAGTACCCTTCCCCTGGAGTGGGGGGGGAATGGAGATTTTACAGTACCCTTCCCCTGGAGTGGGGAGGGAATGGAGATTTTACAGTACCCTTCCCCTGGAGTGGGGAGGGAATGGAGATTTTACAGTACCCTTCCCCTGGAGTGGGGAGGGAATGGAGATTTTACAGTACCCTTCCCCTGGAGTGGGGAGGGAATGGAGATTTTACAGTACCCTTCCCCTGGAGTGGGGAGGGAATGGAGATTTTACAGTACCCTTCCCCTGGAGTGGGGGGGGAATGGAGATTTTACAGTACCCTTCCCCTGGAGTGGGGAGGGAATGGAGATTTTACAGTACCCTTCCCCTGGAGTGGGGAGGGAATGGAGATTTTACAGTACCCTTCCCCTGGAGTGGGGAGGGAATGGAGATTTTACAGTACCCTTCCCCTGGAGTGGGGGGGGGGAATGGAGATTTTACAGTACCCTTCCCCTGGAGTGGGGAGGGAATGGAGATTTTACAGTGTCCTTCCCCTGGAGTGGGGTGGGAATGGAGATTTTACAGTACCCTTCCCCTGGAGTGGGGAGGGAATGGAGATTTTACAGTACCCTTCCCCTGGAGTGGGGGGGGAATGGAGATTTTACAGTACCCTTCCCCTGGAGTGGGGAGGGAATGGAGATTTTACAGTACCCTTCCCCTGGAGTGGGGAGGGAATGGAGATTTTACAGTACCCTTCCCCTGGAGTGGGGAGGGAATGGAGATTTTACAGTACCCTTCCCCTGGAGTGGGGGGGGAATGGAGATTTTACAGTACCCTTCCCCTGGAGTGGGGAGGGAATGGAGATTTTACAGTACCCTTCCCCTGGAGTGGGGAGGGAATGGAGATTTTACAGTACCCTTCCCCTGGAGTGGGGGGGGAATGGAGATTTTACAGTACCCTTCCCCTGGAGTGGGGAGGGAATGGAGATTTCACAGTATCTTTCCCCTGGAGTGGGGAGGGAATGGAGATTTTACAGTATCCTTCCCCTGGAATGGGGAGGGAATGGAGATTTCACAGTATCTTTCCCCTGGAGTGGGGAGGGAATGGAGATTTCACAGTATCCTTCCCCTGGAATGGGGAGGGAATGGAGATTTCACAGTATCTTTCCCCTGGAGTGGGGAGGGAATGGAGATTTTACAGTATCCTTCCCCTGCCATGCCCACCAAGCTACACCACACCCACCAGGCCACGTCCACAGAACCTGTAAGAAACTAGGTGATGGTAATAAAGAAGAGTTAAAGAGAGTTACGCACATGAGCAATAGTTTATAATAATGAGGCTGATTATTAACCCAGAGTCTGTTCGTTTAAATCCATCTCTCTAATAGAATAAAATGATCTCAAAGAGGCATTTCTATTTAAATATTTTTTAGATAGTTCAAATACTTACATATGCATCATTTGATTTAGCAGCATGTTTTTATTGCAAAACAAACTGAAAGCGACATAAAGAAAGAATTTAAGTGTTTAAATAAATTCTAGTGAAAATATTCTCTGGGATTGGAGAAAGTATATGATGGGATGTTGGTTTATCTCAAATGCTGTTTATTGCAAATTACTATTACTATAGCAAATGTAAATCTCTTCCACTTGCAACCAAACTCTTTTAATTTGCAGGTGTGGCATTATGGAACAGTTTTTAAACTACAACCCAGTAATTCTGTATGAGGAACCTTTTAATTGAGAATTACCATAGCCTATTCTTCTCCCTAGACAGCAATATTTCAGACAAAAATGCCAATTTGCAAATTCATCTACTATTTGATTTTTCCAGGAAGAATAGTATTTATCAGTAAGAATAAATTGTACTCTCCTCTGGAATGAGCTGCCACCAGAGCTTCGCATAATCCCTGACCTCCGGTCCTTCCGACGTGCCCTAAAAAGTTGGCTTTTCTAGCAAGCCGGCCTGGCCTGTTAATTTTATCTAATTTTTTAAATGTTAGTGTTACATTAATTGGCTTTGTTTTTTGGACTGTTTCTAATTTCCTTTTAACTTTTGTAATATGTGTTTTTTAATGCTGTACGCCGCCCTGAGTCGTTTGGGAGAAGGGTGGCATATAAATCCAATAAAACAAACAAACAAACAAACAAAACATTAGACAATTTCAGGTTCAAAATGAATTTAACTGTGCTCCATCTAGAAGCTGCTCTAGCACCTTGGTTTAGAAAAGTCTCAGTGCATCTGGCATGAATTGATTTGCTTAAGTTCTATAAATTCTTGCAAAAAGAGCTCACTTAATAGTAGGATACATTTTTCATGAGTTAAGTATCCATCCTGATCCAAACCAGAACAACCCACTCTAAACTGCCTGGATTAAGGTTCTTCTTCCACCCAGCCTACTGCACACATTTCCAATAGAGATGTCTAGTATAGATGTTATTGATTATGCTAGCAAGACTTACTGGGAAATAACGGGCTGGAACATTTTTAGTTCCCTTCTTCCAGATAGATAGACCAGGGATGTCAAATTCAAGGCCCGGGGGCTGGATCCGACCCACAAGGTGCTTAGATCTGGCCCGTGGGGCCATCCTGGAAACAGAAAAGGATTGGCCCACAGTGTCTCTGCCAACAAAAACAGCCAACATTTTCACTGGCAGAAGTTGTAGGTGGCATCGCAGTCGAAAATGAAGCTCGGGAGCCCATTTTTGCTGGCCGAGCACTCCGGCCACCAGACATCCCCAACATGAGTGAAGTCGATCTGGTCACGCCCACCCTGGCCATGCCCACCCCGGTCCCTGGAGATCAAACACAATCCTGATGCAGCCCTCAATGAAATCGAGTTTGGCATCTCTGAGGTAGACAAATAGATTTTCAGGGTCCCTTCCAAACATTTTTTCCAGTTCTAGTGAGAAGCAGCCCATCTGTTACCAGAAGTATCTCATCAGACATGCCTCCCATTATCAAAAAATCCAAACTATTCTGATTGGCCCCATCCATAGCCAAATATTCATTTCTAGCATTTTTTCTCCCAGATCCAAGTCTTTCAACAGGAAGGAATGGAAAATAAAACATCACCAGTGTCCCCAGATTCCTCACTCTCCTGCCCAGTATTCTGTGGTCCCTTGCAGCATCTTCAAAGGTATGTCTGGCGGTGCTATTCGTTTCCACATAGTTCAGTAGGAAGAAAAACTGGTCAGTGGTTTGAAAAAGCATAATATCTCAGCACTCTGGCTCATGTTTGCATTCTTTTCGATGCCTGTGCTGTATTTGTACACCAAGATGGAAGCTTATATGAGCAAAACTTATTTTACACAAAGAGCGAACTAAGTATTTCACAATGGTAGAATTCACACATCACATTAAACCATGATGGAGCTTGTTTAATTTTTGATCAGTATATTGTGGGAACCAAGGCACTGGTTTATAAACCTTGGCTACTATAATCAATGACCCCAATCAATTATGGTTTATTCAATAAACTGTACGGCAAATTGATATAACAACTGTAAATATTTAAATATTTTATTCTTTGTTTTTATTTATTTCTTCAATTTATAGACCATCCAATTTCTAAACAACTATGGGTAGTTTACAACACAAAAGCGGCCATAAAAAAATACAAGAATACAATCAACTGGAAGAGCAAAATATCAAAATAAAAGCAAAATAGATCAGCATAAAATGGAACAACACAAAATAATACCCACCCTCCAAAAAGTGGGGGAGGTTGGACAATCAAGGCCTGGTAGAGTAAGTTTTTCAATACTTTCCTGAACAATGTAAGGGCAGTGAATCTGTGAGTGGAAATAATTACAGATATAAAGAGAAATGTATTGTTTTTGTTTGATTGAAAAATTAAAGAAATGCAAAAAATATTTTCTTTCTTGCAAACATGATCAGAGTTTTAATTTTACATCACACTATTGCAATTA
Source organism: Natrix helvetica (assembly GCF_964273705.1). Lineage (NCBI taxonomy): Eukaryota > Metazoa > Chordata > Lepidosauria > Squamata > Natricidae > Natrix > Natrix helvetica. The sequence goes on along the minus strand of NC_138548.1, from coordinate 162,078,437 downwards.
CTATCATATATTTATTGCAACTAATAAATCAAATGAGAAAATCATTATTGGAACAGTAAACTGATCCAATATATTGCAAGCTACTAATAGTAGAGTTTAACAATTTTTCAAAAACCACTATTTTCCAGACACATTTTTTCTATTTTATTGATTTAAATGAAAGAAATTATTGATAATATAATTAAAATATTTTACAGATTTTGTTTTTTTTTTAAGTCATTAAAATGGTTGCCTAAAATAGCAAATAAAATATTACCAATTTGTTGAGAAATACGGAATATAATAAAAGTTGTGTTGCCATTTTATCATTCCCCAGGTATTCTTCCATCACAGGTTAAAGCTACTATAGTTGAAGTTTACTATTTTCATAATTCAGTACCATTTTCTTAAAAACGACCCTGTTTCCCCAAAAATAAGCCCTCCCCAGATAATAAGCCCAATCGAACTTTCGAGTGCATGCGTTAAAATAAGCCCTCCCCCCCAAAATAAGACCTCCCTGAAAATATTGCAACACAGCAGCAGCCATGAGGTGACCATGCTCGTCGCCCCTTGCACCTCAAAAATAATAAGACCTCCCCGAAAATAAGTCCAAGTGCTTATTTTGGCTGTCAAAAGAAAATAAGACCCTGTCTTATTTTCAGAGAAATACGGTACTATAGTTAAAGTATACCTATTTCATACTTCACCATCATTTTATTCCTTGGATTATTTATAGCTGATTCCTGGAATGCATTGAAAGATTAATTTTCATCTAGGAGCTACGTTTACAGAGCATGTAAAAAAATAAACTGCCATCTTGTATCTGTCATTATTTGTTAATGAAAGCCTCAAGCCATAGTTTTGATTTACAAAAAACTCACTTTGTAACCAAAGTATCTCATTCCAGTTATTCCATTTTATTGCACTTACTTCACTGCATTGTACTGTACTACATTCATCTTCTACTAGTTTTATATTGCTGGGCCTACCCTGATATTCAGATATAGAAGCTTTGCTCATGCAGTCACATATACAATAGGAGGTTTTTATCTTGTTTGAGAAAAACAATATTTGCCTCTTTATTTAAGTCTATCAACCAACAATTTTGCAAAACCACATGCTAGAGCCCCAAATAATACTGAGATCCAGACTGAAGAATAACTGTAGCATGCAGAAGCCATCATTTCATGGTTTGGGACCTGTTAAACTATGATTTGCTACAAAAGCATACTAAATTTCTTGTTTCCTCTCATAAGCACAAAAATCCATAAAGTGTAAACTCCCCAGAAGAAATCCTTCAAGTGCACAAAGCCCAAAAGTAACTCCAGGTCATACAGTTTACTTTCCATTGTAGACAATTAAATATGTTTGCAAAGTGTTTGCTTCTTATGTATAAAGAACAAAAGGACATTACTGGATATTCAATTTTAGTTAATAAAATAAAAGGCAACTTGTTCCTTTCCAGGGCAAACTGTTATGCAACAATGAAACTCTGGTTGCTTAGCTTTAAAATAAAGGAAAAGGGTGCTATTTCAATAGCCTGTTTCTCATTTTATATATTCCAAATAAATTGTCTTTTTTCCAAATATCCTTCAACTTATAATAGCTCTGTCCTATCGATACCTGTTCATGACATAATTCTGTCAGTCATGTTGCTCAATTTTCACACCTTCTATCATGATCATGCTGCCATAAACTGAAAATAAGGGACAAGAACAGAGTACATTCAGTGAGTTCAGAACAGAAGATGAGTGCTGTGATTATGGATTATCAGAAATGTTTTTGAAAAATGGAGATCAAAGAATGTGATTAGAGATGAGGGAGACAAAGGTACCTGTAGCATTACCCAAAGATGAAGTTCTGTTGCATCTACTATAAGGGGTGATGAAAGACATTGCTGCCTTCTCTCAAAAGGAGTTTATTCTTGGACAAGGAGTACTAGGAAATAAGACTAATACAGAGGTGGGTTGCCCGGTTCGGCTGAACCAGTAGTGGAATTCAGGCCTGGGTTGCAGAACTGGCAGCAAGCCAGGCCTGCCATGCCCCCAAACTGGTTTCCTCGCTGCCGCTTGGCCACCGCCATTTTGGATTTTAGTGACATGCACGCAGAACCATTTACATTGAACAGCGCACGCATGCGCAGAGCAGAGCACACAAACACACACACACGTTGCGAGATGGCAGTAACACCGGCAGCAACACCTGAACTAATAGCAGCGGCATTACCTTCGGGTATGACTATGCTGAGCAGACTTCTCTGGCACTGTTTGGCCCAGTCATAGCTTCAGCTGCTAGATATTAACAGACATTTTTCAGTTAGGCAACATCTTTTCTCCTTTCTGTACTTTCTTAAACAGAGCAATCCTACAATATGTGGAGAGAGAGGAAGGAAAAAAGGCAGGGAAATTTTCTTTTCCAATACATTGCCAGCTTGTGGTGACAGGGGAGGAGGGGGGGCATAGTTCCCCCCCCCACTTCTTTTCTATTTGACTGTTTTTGTACCTTCTTACTTTGTCCTTCCACAACTTCTAATCAAAGGAAAATGAACTCTGTCAAGGCTAGCACAGAGTTCTTCCTCCACAGAGCCTAGGAAAGTACTGGATATTATGAATCTATCACTTCTGCTGGCTCTCCTCTGGCATGTGTGTGAGTATCACTGGCTACAGACTTTTCCACAGGCACAAGAAAGATGCTTGCAAGATCCTTTCAATACGGATATTTTTTAAACAATGGAGAAGGTAGAATTTGAAAGATCTCATGGCCCTTGGAAAACCCTACCATGAACACATAAACTACAGTCTAGAATAAACAGACTTTTCTTTCCAAAGCACTTACTTACCTGTTTCTATCTGTTGCTGCTATTCAGAGGAAGGCTTTTTTTAAAAAAAAACAACTTTAAAAAGCACGTAATGTTTAATGGAAAAGAGCAAGTGATAAAGGCCTTTCCTCCCCTCTTAAAGAGCTTCTATGAAATACCTTGGCTAGTACATTGGGGAAGTAGACAAACCTCCCCCCCCCCCAAGAACTCAAGCTGAAAAGAGAGGGGTGGGATGAAGAAGAGGAGTCAGGGGATTGTAGGTAAAAATCAAGTAACAAAGAAAAAAGGGTTCATATATTGTTATCAACCTTGTCCTTTTATCATCTAGTATGTCAGATTAAGCAGCTTTGATATATTATATACAATCAGGATATTAAACAATCAATGACAAAGAAAATCTTCACAATTTGGGTTGACTATATCACCTGGACCCTGGAATAAAAAAGTAAAATTCTAAACAGTATCAATCCTAAGGGATTGGGGAAAGAATTGTGCAGAAGTATATCTAAGCAATTCTCCAACAACAAACAACCCCTTTTACTGTATACTATCTTCATTCTATGGATTGGGTGACATTTACAATGTTTCACCAGTTTACATTAGGATTTAGGAACTATAATTTATTACATTGCTAATTTGATCAACAGACATTTTACCTGTGGTGAATTATTATTTTTTTGAGTTGAGGACTAAAAACGAACATGAACCTTCATTATTAATGCAATCTAGTTTATGACAAGAACATATTACTCTTTTAAGTAAATTCACAAGCCTCATTCTTTTTGCTTATTAACTACAACAATATACAAATCACTTGCTTATAAAAAGTAGATATTTATTTTTAGAATTGAACAATATTGAAAAGTTATTTAGGATTTGTTCTGATCCAGGGTTCATAACTCTATTTGTTTTTACCGGCTTGAAATTCTATAGCTTCAGCCTGGAATTAAACTAGTTATTTTAAAAACTCATTTAAGGCTATGGCTATGTAAAGAAAGCATTTTCTTTTCTTTCAATGGACTTTATAGTTTCTCCTTCCTAATCCTGCTATTAGAAAACAGTGTTTGGAGTCCGAGGGCCTATCTTAAAATACATTCCACTGAATCCTGTAATATTTATCTGAAACACAAAGCCATGAGGTTGTTCAAATGAAGTTGATTAAGCTAACAAGAGACAAGAATTTTGCTTTTTCCGAAGCATATAAATCTCCACAGGATAAAACCACACACAAATCCCCATTCTTTCAATCTTGAGACTAACAGACTGGCTGATGCTTGTCAATGAAATTTTGCCTTTGAATGCCATCATGTGGGCATGTTGCCCATCACAAAACCGCCTGCTCTGATACTATGGAAGAGCGGATCTACCATGAACTCAAATGCTCCCCAGCCAAAATACAAGCTTTTTTGGTTGCTGATGTTGGTTTTTTTTTTTTGCTTTAGAAATCCAATGATCACACCCTGGACTAAAACGTGCCTACCGTCCCTGTCCTACTGTCCCCATTGATATGTACTCATTTTATGACATTCCTGGCCATGTTATACTTATTTATATCCATCTATTTGTACCAATCTCATGCAATAATGTCCATGTCTATACTAATACCTGTTACCTTGTAGATGTTGACAAATAAACAAATATAAAATAAAATAAATGTTAAGGAAACCACATTTCCCTCTCCTCTCTCTTCTTTTTCTTCAGGGAAGTTTGATCCGTCCATCCCACAGTCCTAACTCCAGAGGCTAAATTGGGGTGTCTGTGGGGGGAAACATGCCATAAGGGTTCTTCCCCTACCACATACATACATACATACATACATACATACATACATACATACATACATACATACATACATAATATATATGTATATGTATATGTATATGTATATGTATATGATATATATACACACACACACACACACAGACACTACATACATACACACACACATATACATATAAATAAATACGCACACACACACACACACATATAATATCTTCAGGCAGACACCAACCAACCCCAAGAGGCCAACGCGACCCCCCTGCCGCCAGCCAGCCGGGTGCGCCTGTTGTTCACGGGAAGAGCGGACTTTTCCCACCGGAGGCTGAGGTGAGATGGGGCGGAGGGGGAGACGGGGGACGGACGGACGGACGAAGGAAGGCGATGCCACCTCACCTTTCGAAAAGCATGCGGATCATGAAGATGCAGAAGGCCAGGGGAAAGGCTAAGTAGAGGTCCTCCACCTGAGGGAAGGTGGCTTCTTCGGTGTTCTTCAGATCCGCCCAAGTGACATTGTGGGGCAGCCAAAACCTCTCGTTCCAGAACCAAGCCAGGTGCCCTGCCATCTTTGCTTTGTTTGGCTCAGCTTCTTCCCCCTCCCACCCCCACCTCTCTCTGGATATATATTTTTGGGGAGTTGCTTTCCTCCCCGCTTGGCGCCGCCGAAGATGCTCAGCCGCGCGCGGGTGCCCGCCGAGCTCAATGTGCCTTGAATCTGGCCGGTCAGCGCTATGGATGCTATGCTAAACCCCTCCCTGAGCGGCAGCGGCAGCAGCAGCCACCGCCGAGCTGGGCCCCGCCCAGCCTTGCCAGCTTGCCAAGCTTCAAGCCAAGGGGCCGCCCTGCCTGTCACAAGTCCTTCAAGGAGGCGCCCCCTGATTGGCTGCGGGGGTTGTCAACCAGCCGGACGCAGGCGAGTCCTAACGCTCCCCCGATGCAGCTGCTTCTGCCCCCCCCCACTTCCCCCCCATTCGATCGCGGAAGGAACGAAGGGTGGATTCCGGCCGGCCAGGTTGCTTCTTTGGGCTGCTGGAAGTTGGGGTTGTTGTTGTTTAACATGGGGAGGGGGGGGTCGAGATCTGATGGAGAGTTTGTGTTGCTTGCAAACGAATCGAACCTTCTAGCTCTCTTTGCAGGAAACAACAACAAAGCATTGCCTTTGGGAATATAGGCTTGTGTTGAAGAGGTTGGGTGTGCAAATCACTAGAATCATGTGGAGAAACTAATAGCACATCAGGAAAAGTCACGAGCCCGTCTGGTTTGAGCAAAATATGGTGATGGCTTTCCCTCCTAAAATATAAACAGGTGTGCAAGGTCTGTTGTACCTGTGCCAAAGTTGAGCTGTTTATTTTTTTTTAATTTCGTCACATGCATTAGATAACAAATATAAGTATAGACATGATTATGAATACATGAAATGAATACGGATACAAGGGACTATTATGGCAGGGACGGTAGGCACGCTGGTGCATGCCTCTGAAAGAGCTGTTAGGAATGGGGTGAGGTCAACAGTTGACAATCTAAGGTTAACGTTTTGGGGGTTTGGGGAAGAAACCACAGTGTCAGGTAGGCCATTCCAGGCATTGACACATTGTTGGATAGCCTACCTTCTTCCTCCCACCCCTCAAAAAAATAAAATTAGGTCGCAGCAGCAGAGGAAGCTTTGGCAACAAAGGTCAGATGGGTCCATACGGGATGTGCTCTGATTCCCACTCTGCACTGAGAAAACTTAACCCAAAACTAGAGTAAGCCTGTACTGCCAAAATAGGGTTAATTTTCTTTTTCTGAATAGAATAGAATAGAATTCTTTATTGGCCAAGTGTGATTGGACACACAAGGAATTTGTCTGTGGTGCATATGCTCTCAGTGTACATAAAAAGACAAGATACATTCGTCAAGAATCATAAGGTACAACACTTAATGAAAGTCATAGGGTACAAATGAAGAAACACTTCTTTTAAACGCCTTCTAATCAACTGGAGCCCCAAGGACAGGCCAATTGACAGCTAAAAGGCTTATGGATAAGTTTAGGCGTCTCTGAGGCGGAAGCAGGTATAGTGCAAAACATGTTTTGTAACCTCCACGAGGCAAGAAGAGTTGCGTTTGTGGCAGATGCTGGGAGATCCGGACAAAAGGGAGTTTGCCGTGTGACATCAGGGCCGTCATTTTGTTCCTGGTTTGCTGCAGATGCTGTGGGTGTCTTGGTGAGCATTTAATTGCATGCTAACTCACCAGCTGTGTTTGCCCAACACACTAAGCCCCTATAAAGAATTCATGATGGTATTCCCTGAAGCTATTTTATTATATAATTCATTAAAAGGGCAGAAACCTCCCTGAGGCTCATGATGTTATCTGAATGGGGAGCAGCCCTGGTTGCTCATTTGCAGAAACTGGAATTTAAAGACTTGTTTAAGTTTCAAATGGAGGTTATTCCTCAACCCAAATATTGTTTATTCTTGGAGCTATTTAGGGTTTCCCTCATTCTACTAGGAGCTCGAGACACTGCATAAAACTCACTCTTCCAGTTGTTCCTGCTATAACCCTTGGAGCATATTGGACAGTAATTCGGTCCTTGTGCAAAACCTTCTCCACTATACTTTACTGGAGTTATTTTCAATTGGATGGGCATGCTGAGCTTCAGGTAAATGTTTTAACTTGGACCAATAATCACAATGAAGGTTCAAAGAGGAGTACGGTTAGTTCCTAAGCTTTCTTGTTCTTCCTTTCTGGTACAGCATGTATAGAAGCACAGTCATTGTCTTGAAAGTTATATCTACTTTATTTTGGAATCTGTGAACTAATATAATATGACATTACACTACTCTTCAAAATTGTTGGTTCTTCATCTTCAGTTTAGGATAGGATAGGATAGGAATTCTTTATTGGCCAAGTGTGATTGGACACACAAGGGATTTGTCTTCGGTGCATAAGCTCTCAGTGTACATAAAAGCTGTAAGTAATAAATCATGATCATAGTCATAAAATACATTTGGTACTGTAGAATTGAAAGTTGTTTTGCTCTATATCTATATCTATCTATCTATCTATCTATCTATCTATCTATCTATCTATCTATCTATCTATCTATCTCAGGAAAGATGGAATCAAGAGAAGAATACAAATGCTGTGTTGAATCACCAGTTTAAGCACAGCAGAAAAGCTGTTCAAGTCTAATTGGACTTGCTTGTGTTTCCAACGAAGTAACTCTCTTTAAGCCTCTGAGAAATCCAGGACGCTCTTTTTTTTGTAATAAAATTTTATTGGTTTTTCAAAATTTATAGGGAAAAGGGTAAATGGACAGGTATACAAATTTTGGCAGTTGCAAAGTGTGTGAGGCCCCCCTCCCTCCATACCCATAGCGTACATTTATATATAATGCATTAGTATATAATTGATTATAATCAGCATATTAGTTCTATTATTAAATTCAATCAAATTAAACATTACAATATAAAATCCAAATATAATTCCATTTTCACTTTCGGTCAATTTATAATAATATGATTTTCATATTTATTTCTGTGATCTGAGTCTTCTTGCTATTGCCCCATCTCCCTCCACTGGCAGAGCTCTGGCCCCTCCCGTGTCCTGCGTGTCCGTTGTAGTGTCTGGTGGTTTCTCTAGGAGTGTTTTATTTTTTTCCATAAAGGCCTGCGCCTCTATGGGTGAATTAATTCTGATTCTTGTCTCCTCCCAGAATATCAGCATACCTTCAGGCATCAACCATCTAAACCACACCCCTTTCTGGTATAATTTATTCGCTAATTGCGAATAATTTTTTCTTTTTTCTCTAATCTTCTTAGGGATCTGCTTCAGAATGGTTATCTCCATATCATGATATGTCAATGCTTGCCCCCTTTGTACACCCAGAATTTCATCTCTTGTGGTTTTTCTAAGGAATTTAATGTGAACCTCCCTGGGTAAATTGTGTGTTCTAGCATAAGCTGAGTTCACTCTATAAACCAGATCTATATCCCACCCCATCTGTTGTTTTTCTTTGTGTGTATAGTCAGCCAGAATGTTTGTCATGATGTCCCTTATATTTTCCCCATCTTCTTCTATAACATTTTGAAATCTAAGATAATAGGACATTCTCTCAAATTCTAATTTCATCTGTTGGATGTCAAGATCTTTGTTCCCTTTCTGCACAGCTTCCACCACCCCCCTCACCTCCTCCACCCCCCCTTCCACAAGATTCAGTCTTTGTGAGTTCTTATATATTTGGGCTTGATTTTCTTTAATTTCATCTTTCATTTCCCTTAACTGTTTCTTGATTTCCTCCTGGCCCTGTAGAATTTGTTGAAGCATTTGTTGAAAGTCCATCTCTGTAGTCTTATGTTGCATCAGTTCTGTTATCTTTGACTGTGTGGCTGGACTGGATGTTGCGGATGTTGGAGCAGAAGTGGCAAAGCCAGGTTTTCCAGGAGGGGGTCTTTTAGATGCCATCCTTTATAACGTTAAAAGTTCAGTCCAAATATGAAGTAAGCAATTAGAAAAGAAGGGTAGCCAGGTGAATCCGGGAGCAGAATAACCAGGCAGAAGAGAATCTCTCCAATAAGTCTGGCAATAGATAGAAAATTTCCCCTAGAAGGTTAAAAAAATACCAATCCACAAGAGGTTCCTCTGGGAGACACGGAGACAAAGACCGGAAGCCTGAATTTTAAAGGTGGAGTCAGGTTTCAGAGTTCATAAAGACAACGGAAGTGTGCCATCTTGCCCTGCCAGTTTTGGGCACAGAGGCGTAACAAAGTTTTAAAAAGTTCCAAAAGTCCTCAAATCATTGTAATATGTAAAATTAAATTGAAAAGAAAATCATCTCAGCCTAAGTGAGGCTTCATTCGTTGGCTCTCCCCCCTCCTCCTTCCCCGGGGGCTGAGAGCAAAATTGTTTCTTGCCGCTTGTCCAAGGGGGGGGGGGAAAACCCCCCTCCCTCCAGCCGCACCTCCAAAATGCTCCGAAAGTTGTTTTAAAGTTTTAAAAGCTGAATCAAATCTTCATGCAAAGTAAGGGATGAAGAGAGAGGCAACCTCACCGCACCGCAGCTGCTTCCTTCAATTGTAGCATTCTCCAGTCGGCTTGTAGCGAGGCGCGAGGCGTGGAAACGCGATGCGCCCTCCGAGCTTGCTCCCCGGTGCCTTGGGCGCGCGAGAGAGCCCCCGCCGGCTGCCGCCGCTGCAGGAGACCTCCGCGATGCCGCCCCTCCGGCAGGACCCCTCTGCGGGGTGTCCTGTGCCCCCCAAGGAGTGGGGAAGCCCACCGGGGAGCCGGAGCGGGCAAAGAGCTGCCCGTCGCCGCCGCCGCCGGAACCGGAACTCCCCAGGACGCTCTTGAATATGATAATGTAATTTCATTTTGAGAAACATATGTGAGTCATGATGTCCTTTTTTATTGGAAGAGTGCACACTGACCAGTATTCATGCTGGTGGCGGCTCCCTATGCCATTATCATTTCTATCGGCTGTAGATCAGAGATGGTATTCTATTTTCTTCACTACCAGTTCAGTAGCGGGAGTGCGCGCGTCTGGGCATGCACAGAAGGTCTTTGATGATGTCAGGGTGGATGGGCGGAGCCTCACGCCGCCGCCACTACCGGTTGGCCCAAACCGATGTGAACTGGCAGCATACAACCTCTGCTGTAGATACTAAGATCTTTTCCATATACAACATCAGTTGCACTGATCTGTATTCTTACAATTCTACAGCTTCTGGAGGCCTTTACAGGCTGTGCTAATTAATTTTTGGTTCAGCTGAAAATAATAGTTTTGCAGTGTTTTCTTTGGAACTATGAAGTGTAGTTATTTTCTATTTGTGGGAACTCTCACCTTTATCTGCTTCCTAGCATTTAGGCTGTCCTTTCTTTGAACTAAAGTGCCATACATAGTACCTTGCTGGCTGCCAAACCATGTTTTGAAGTATTGCAGTAGTTGCTTTGCCATTTCCTCTCAGCCAATCATGTTTTCCCTTACTATAAAAACAAATCTAGTGAGAAAAGAGACAGAAAGCTGCTGGAATGTTTGTTTTCTGCTTCCTATTGGCCAGCTGGATGATCCTCTCCCTTATTCTCCACAGCCCAAGGGGAATAGCAGTGAAAGCACTACTATAGTTGTGTGAAAGTGTTGCATGAGGTTTGTGGTGCTTTGGAAGGGCTGTTAGTTTCCTGTTTAGAGTATTTTATTGTTCTTTCATTGCAGTTCAAGTCTGTTTTTTGTTGCGTTTTCAAGAAATCTTTTTTTTTTTTTTAGTATGACTGGAATTTAATTTGCAGACTAATTTTGCAGTGCTGCAAAATTTTAATTGCAAAATATTCAAGCATTTGGAAATGTCTGGCATTTTGGTTGTGTTTCAGAATGTACACCTGATTTCTTCAGGTTTGTCTGATTTCTAGGAGATGAGGCTGGATTCATGCAATATCAAAGACTGATTTCTACAAATCTGAAATGGTGGTTACAGGAAGTCCTTGACTTACGACCACAATTGAGCCCAAAATTTATGTTGCTAAGTGAAACATTTGTTAAGTGAGTTTTGCCGCATTTTACGACCTTTCTTAACCACTGTTGTTAAGTGAATCATTGCAATTGTTAAGTTAGTGACATTGTTATTAAGTGAGTCTGACTTCCCCATTGACTTTGTTTGCCACAAAAGATGAGTCCGGGACATTGCAACCGTCATAAATGTGAACCGGTTGTCAAATATCCGAATGTAAATCACGTAATCATGGGGATGCTGCAATGGTCATAAGTATGAAAAATGGTCATAAGTCATTTTTTTCATTGCCATGGTAACTTCTTAATACTCACTAAATGAACTGTTATAAGTCGAGGACTAGATGAACAAGAAGAATGCAGCTCTTTCTTTTCTACATTGCAATCGGCTGTTTTGATAATTCAAAAGTATTTCATTTCAGAACCTTTGAACTCTTTGAAATAATCAGCACAGCCTGTTTTCTGCATGAAAAAGAAAAGATCTGAACTCAGACCAAAGGGTTTCACATTTAAACCATCGTAAATGTGACTCAGTTGCCAAGCATCTGAATTGTGATCACGTGACAATGAAGATGCTACAATGGTTGTAAGTGTGAAAAACAGTCATAGGTCTATTTTTCAGTGTTTGTAACTTTGAATGGTCACTAAATGAACTGTTGTAAGTTGAGGACTACCAATATTCCTGAAAATATTGACTTTTTTTTTAGATAGCAGCTTTCAGTTTGGACCTTAGGACATATAGACAGTTTCACTGAAATCTGGATTTGATCCATTTGCCTCTTTCCTCCTTTCTCTCCCCTCCAGCTAATCTTTTAAGACCCTGTCTCGTCTCTTTTAGATCAATATAAAAACTTCTTGCAAATTAATCAAATACTTACCATATTTTTCAGACTATGAGACGCACCGGACTATAAGACACACCGAAATTTACAGGAGAAAAACAAGAAAACCAAAAGATTTTGGCCTTCACGTGTCGCATTTTTGCCCTTCCTGGCCCCCAGAAGCACTCTGCAGTGCTCCACATGGCCCATTTTTGCCAAAAACAGGCTCCTTTTTGCAAAACACATACCCATTTCTAGCCTTCAGAGTGCATCTGGCCAAAAAGGTCTGTATTCGGTCTCTAAGACTCACCTAAATTTTCAGCCACTTTTAGGGGGGGGGGAGAGGTGTGTCTTATATACTCCGAAAAATAGGGTAATTTGACCAACGATTTCATGCGGTATAAGGATGCATTGTATTATGCTTTTCTTCTGTTGTGTGAGGATTTCTTGTTTTAACTTTTTCATTTAAATTGTAGAGCCGGGGGTGGAGAAGAGATAACTTACCTTGGGTCAGCAGATGGATTATCTTTTTATTCCAAATAACACATTTTTTCAAAAAGAAATCTGATTAGTTTGGAATATCACTTAACAAAACTCTGACAGAAATCTGCCCTTTAGAGAGAAAGAGAGAACAGAACGTAGGCGATAGGAATAAATCATCATCTGTGAAAATCTGTTTTTCTTTCATTGCAGTTCAAGTCTTTCTTAGCTGCGTTTTCAAGAATTATTTTTTTTTTTAGTATGAATGGAATTTAACTTGCAGACTAATTTTATAATGCTGCATGGGCAGTTAACAGTTGCTTAAATCTCCATATATTTTAATTGCAAAGTAATCAAACATTTTGAAATGTCTGGCATATTGGTGGTCTTCAGAACGAACACAGTGAATTCTGCAGGTTTATCTGATTTTTAGGAGATGAGGCTGGATTCATAAAATATGCTTGTAAAGACTGATTTCTACAAATCTGAAATGGTGGTTACAGGAAGTCCTTGACTTACGGCCACAATTGAGCCCAAAATGTATGTCCCTAAGTGAAACATTTGCTAAGTGGAGTTTTTCCCCATTGTATGACCTTTCTTGCCACAGTTGTTAAGTGAAGCGTTGCAATTGCTAAGTTAGTGACGTTGTTGTTAAGTGAATCTGGCTTCCCCGTTGACTTTGCTTGCTAGAAGGTCACAAAAGATGACCAAATGACCCTGGGACACAGCAACCATCACAAATATGAGTCAGTTGCCAAGCATCTGAATTTTGATCACATAAGCAAGGGGATGCTGCAATGGTTGTGAGTGTGAAAAATGGTCATAAGTTACTTTTGTTCAGTGCTGTTGTAACTTTGAATGGTCATAAATGAACTGTTATAAGTCAAGGACTGCCTGATATTCAGACAACATGGTAATCCTCAAAATCATGCTTAGCATAAGTGGATAATGGGAAGTAAGTTGGCCCTGAGGTTTGTGGCTTAGCATGTCATGCAGACAGCCAATAATTGGCTAGGAGTGTATGTGGGGTGGTAAGAGAGTGAGGTGGGAGCGGAAGTCTTAAAGTTGAGTTTGTCAATATATTTGGCTAAAATCTAATCGGCTATCTAATCGGCTAGTTCTGTGATGGCGAACCTATGGCACGTGTGCCACCGGTGGCACGCATAGCGATCTCTGTGGGCACGTGAGCCGTCGTACACCACACATGCGCACACACCTTCCACCAGCCAGCTGATTTTTGGGGTTCTACAGAGACATGCATGGGGGCAGGCGGAGGGATCACATGCGCATGCATGGGTTGCAGGGGGGTGCGGTGCTCCTCCCACGCCCCGTTTTGGGCCTGGAAGGCCTCCCTGAAGCCTCTTAGGTCCAAAAATGGAAATTTCCAGGAAGCTTCAGGGAGGCCTGCTGGGCCCAAAATGGGGTGCGGGGGTCGTGTACGCATGCGCTGGGGAGAGAGGGGAGCACAGAGGTTGTGCGTCCATGCACATGGGGTGGGGCACGTGGGGGGCATTGCATTATGGCTGTGGGCACGTGCACACACTCGCACGCAGACGCAGGCTTTCGGCACCCGAGGAAAAAAAGCTTGGCCATCACTGGGCTAGTTTATAGTCAGGTCTATGTTCAGTAATGACATATATATTTACTTTGAGCAAAAACAATGAGCAAACAGAATCAAAACTTAGTAAAAGATGTGTCACGATGTTAAAAAGTTTGCTAGGCCTGAACTGCCTGAATTGACACTCAAGAGTTAAACTAAGAAAGCTTTATTGCGCAGGTCATAAAACAAAAAAAGGTTCTTATCTGAAAGTGATTTATTGCGCACGCGTTACACATTCCAAATTCCTCTCTTCTTTGTTCGGCAGCCAACTTTGGCTAACGTAGCTTTCATTATCAAAATGTAACCAATTAGTTATTTCTGTTTCATCTACTTTTATTATTTTATTATTAAAGTTTGTTTATTAATTAGAATATTTTTAAAAGACTTATTTCTTTTCTCAATATCTCAAAAGATATGCAGAAGGGAATCAGCCACGATCCATCGATTTCTAACAGGGTGTTTTTTCCCCTGACAACTTGGTAGCAGAGGTTTGGCTGACAACTTGGTAGCAGAGTTTTGGCTTTTGATGATACAAGCTGAGATGACTACAATTTATGGCTGTATTTTCCCTTCATGCTATCTAAAGATAACCGACTAAGCCTAATTAGCAATGTCGGAGAAAAAGAAAAAAAAGAAAAAGAAAGATGGGGCGAGCACAGATGGATCAGCTTCCTCTGACAAGGAGGCTCCCTCGGACACAGAGAAGCAAGATCAAAACGTGCTTCAGGAACAACAAATTCCTTCAAGTGCCGAGCCAAATATGGGAGAAGGAGCTACAGGACGCGACATCCACGAAACGAGGTCAGTGGTTCCTCCTTCTAAAATATCTCCAGGAGATTATGAATTTTTGGGGGCCAAGCCAAAACTTCCCACTCTGCCAGAGCCACTCCATTCCCAGACCCTCGCAGATTATCAAACGATTGATGAATGGCAACTGCCGGCACAGAAAATATCCTCCCACGCAGAAAGCAGATTTTATAACATCTCCCCAGATGGTGAGCAAGAAATGCAAAGCTATCTAGATCAAATAGAACTGTTTGAAAAATATGCTAGGGAGGCGAGAGTGTGTTTTGAAGAGATAAGGCGAAGTAGAAGAAGCTCCCCCACTCCCAAAAAGTCTGAGGACGCCATCTTGTCTTCTTCAAAACAACAGCCTAAGACACACCCCACAGAGTTCATTGGTCAATTAGAACAAAGAGACATGTACACGTCACCGAGGTCACGTGGTCCCTTTGAGTCGACTGAACTTCCGCATACGTATAGAAAGGAGAGGCAGCCAAAAAGTGAAGCTGCACTGCCATCTGCTGGCGGAGAAAAATTATTACAGCAAAAGATTAAGCAATTGGACCAGATTTTCAGAGATCTGTCTATGAGTCCTTTAGAAGCCAAAACTTTGTCTCCAGAGGTTAAGTCTTCAACACCCCCTGGCGGCGTTGAATCCTCCCTAGATGAAAAAAGGCAAAGCCAAAGGCGAATTCGAGGAAGCCAATTTGATGTTGCCACGCAAAGGCCAATGATGCAACCCCAGCATCCCCTGGTTCAACAACCAGATTTGCAACCAGAGCAACAAATTATTCCTCAGCAGGTATTCACAGTCACCCCCTTGACTGGTGAGTCCAAATTAAAGGAGTCAGGAGAGAATTATAAAGCCTGGGTCAGTGAAATTGCGCTCTTGCTTCGAAGAGAAGGCACATATTCCATGGTTTTTGATCCTCCCCGTCAACCCTGGACACCTGCAATAAGAAACCTCGAAAACAGAGCTATCACGACTTTACTCATGTCAATGGAAATTGAGATCCAAGGTATCTTTCCACCTGATGCAACTGCCCAAGAAATATGGGCTATTTTGGAAGATTGCTACAGGCCCGTTTCAATTGAATCCTCATGTTTGCTTATGTCTGAGTTCCATGGTTCGAAGTTGAAACCTGGTGAACGAATTGGTGGACATTTGACCAAACTGAAAAGAATGAGAAGTGAATTGAGACAAAATGGCCATGTAATCGATGATATCCAAATGATTAGCATCATCATTAACTCATTGAATTATGAATGGAAAGATGCTGTTGCAAAGATTAACTACGTGCCTATTGCTCAACGCACAGTTAACCACGTTTGCAGACTTTTAGTGGAAGACGAAGCTATCAGGTTAGCTACCCCACATCTGCAACGGCCTCCAGCACCAAAGGCTCCAGCCAGACGTCCCTTCCGAGGAAGAGGCTACGCTCCAAGGATGCCAAAATGCTACACCTGCAACCGTGTGGGACATGACACCCGGGATTGTCCCCAACGAGTTCCAGCTCCCGCCACGTACCAGCCCAGAGGAACAGATTCCAGAGGCAGAGGTAGAGGCGGAAGACAAGGTCGTCGTGGTCCAAGGCGTGATCCACAAGCTCCGCTTGCAACACTGGCCATAACCAACGTTCCACAACCTGATCCAAAGTTCGACAGACGTCTTTTGTGGACTTTAGATAGTGGAGCAGCTGTGCACGTTACCCACAGAAGGGAACTTTTCACAGAGATGGGCGAACCAGAGCCCGAGTATCGAGAACTGTATTCCTTCACCAACCACACTTGCAAGGTTATGGGAAAAGGAACTGTTTACATTGAAGAGCTCGATACACACATCCCTGATGTTTATTACATACCTTCAGCAACCAGTAATTTGCTTAGTCAAAGTCACTTGTCTAGAGATTTAAAGTTCCAGGTTCACCACCTCGAAAAAGCAAGTTACTTAGTTAAAGATGGTGATATTGTTGCTGAAACTATGCTGATTGGTGGTGTTTATTACTTAAAGCCAAAGCCTAAAGGGCAAGCACAGGCAAGTATGCAAACTCCAAAAAGGCACAACGCAAACCCAGAGAGAGTTGTCCCAGAGAGAGAAAGCGTTACTGTGCCAAAGGCTCCTAAAGCCAACAAACAGAGAAAACAGAAACAGATTGCTCAAAGCAAGCCTGAGGGTCCTCATGAAACTGTTAATGTTGAGAATTCACTAACTGGTAAACCTTTGCATTCCAGGTGTATTCACAAGTGGCACAGAAGATTGGGGCATGCCAGTTTCCGTGTTCTTAGAAAGATGCCGGAGTTCGCAAAAGGTTTGGATCTAAAGGGGTGTAAGGTGTTTTTGGATTGTGCGGTTTGCAAAAAGGCTAAATCCAAGGCGGCTGCAATTCCCAAACACGCTACACGCCGGTCAACACGCATTTTTGATTTGGTACACACTGACATAGTGGGTCCTTTCCCACCAACACTTGGTGGCAGAAAGTATTTTTTAACAATTGTAGATAATCATTCTAGATATGGATTTGTATATCCTATGAGAGAGAAATCTGAGACCTTTCAGATCTTTAAAGACTTTGCAGCATTTGTTTCTACACAATACCAAGTTCGCATCGCCAGAATCCAGAGTGACCGTGGTGCAGAATTCATGTCTCAGCGTTTCCAGGACTGGATGCGTAAGAATGGAATTCTTCATCAGACATCTGCTCCATATACACCGGCTCATAACGGAGTCGTAGAAAGAAGACAAGGGGTTCTACAAACCATGATGCGTTGTCTTCTAGAAGATGCCAATCTCAGTAACGCATACTGGGGTGAAGCAATCAAATATGCAAATTACATTGTCAACCGTACTTGGAGCAGTGTAATCAATCAAACTCCTTTCTACATGCTATATGGCTACAAGCCTAATCTCAAGAACCTCCATATTTTTGGTTCATATGCTATGGTGAACACTCCCTTAAGTCAAAGAAGAAAGGGAGGTACAGTAGCAAAGAGACTGAGATTTATGGGTATTGATGATAATTCAAAATGGTACAAATTCATTGATACTAAACATGTGATTGTCATTTCACAATCTGCTAATTTTGAGGAAGACATTGACTGGTCCAGGATTCATTCCAATGATCCTGAAGTTTATTTTCCTAGAGATGGTGTTCCAGATGCCACGCAGCCTGATGACAATTCGCAGGCAGATATTCCTTCTACCAGTTCTTCACAACCTGATGTTCCGTCTTCTCAAGCCGCGGATGCTGATGCTAGCGACGAACGTGAGGACGAGGATGATGAAGAAGAAGAAGAAGAAGACTGGTCTGTTGTTCCTAGACGCTCCAAGAGGGCCACAAAAGGAATCCCTCCACAACGTTATTCATGGCAACTGACAAAAACACCATTACCTTTGATTTGCAACGTTACTCTTCCTCCAGAGACATTCACACAAATCAAACAGCTTCCTGATTCAGAACAAGACAAATGGTATGATGCAATGCAGGATGAAATGGACAGTTTGAAGAAACTTAATGTATTCACACCTGCAAAACCTCCAGCAAACAAGAAAGTCATTGGCACCCGATGGGTCTACAGAATCAAGAAGAAACCGAATGGTGAGTCTTTATACAAAGCCAGACTGGTAGCTCAGGGTTTCGCTCAACGTTATCCTGAGGACTACACAAACACTTACTCACCAACAGTCAGAACTGAAAGTGTAAAAATTGCTTTAACCACTGCAACTATTCTTGGTTTAGAAGTTTTTCAATTTGATGTGGACACAGCTTATCTACATGCAGACCTAGATGAAGAGATCTACGTGAGAAGCCCTCCAGGATTCCGAAAGCAAGAAGGGGATACCTGGTTCCTGAACAAAAGTCTTTATGGTCTGAAACAGTCAGGTTTAATGTGGTATTTATGTCTTACTGACAAACTAAATTCAATGGGCTTTATTAAGTCCGAAACTGATGAATGCGTGTTCACAAAAAGATCTAACAATGCATATGAGATAATTCTTGTTTATGTTGATGATATTGTTTATATTGGTCCAAATAAGAAAATGAGTGAGATTTTTGCTAAAAGTTTGCAGAGATACTTCACACTAAAATCTTTAGGACACATTAGCACTTATTTAGGTGTTCAAATTGAAAAGACACAGAAGGGGTTTAGTCTTTCACAAGAGGAGAAAATTGACCACATTCTACATCATTGCAACATGAAAGATGCTAGCACAACAAAGACACCCATGCAAACAGATTTTCACAACTTAACACATGAACCAAGTCCTGAGTTCGAGGATCAAACACTTTATCGTTCAGTCATTGGTTCACTATTATACATTAGTAGTTGGACCAGACCTGACATCGCACTTAGTGTTAATCTTTTATCACGACACGTAGGTAAGGCAACACAATTTCATTGGTCATGCATTAAGAAGTTGTTGAAATACCTAAAACACACTAAACACATGAAGTTATTGCTAGAACCAACACACACTGATCAACCAAAGTTGATTTGTTTTGCCGACGCCGACTGGGCGAGCGACAAGAAGTCACGCAAAAGCACTTCTGGTTACATGATGTTCCTAAATGGTTGTCCTGTTTACTGGCAAGTGAGAAAACAGAGTTTTGTTTCATGTTCATCTACTGAAGCTGAATATGCTTGTGTTTCAGATGCTTGTAATTCTCTAACGTGGTTTGATGCTTTGATCACAGATATCTGGACACGTCCGATTCGACCAATCACCGTGATGGAAGATAATGTATCTGTTGTTTATATTTCTGAGTCACATTTCACAGGTTCTAGGTCCAGACACATTGACATTCGTTATCAAAACACAAAGCAATTAGTTAAGCAAGGTTTTGTTAAATTGCAATATGTTTCTACACATGATCAGATTGCAGACATGCTTAACAAACCACTTGCCGCAAATCAACACGAGTATCTGCGAAAGAAGATGTGCCTTAATTGATGATTTGATGACGTCAGCCCAGACTAGCAAAAGAAGGGGTGTCACGATGTTAAAAAGTTTGCTAGGCCTGAACTGCCTGAATTGACACTCAAGAGTTAAACTAAGAAAGCTTTATTGCGCAGGTCATAAAACAAAAAAAGGTTCTTATCTGAAAGTGATTTATTGCGCACGCGTTACACATTCCAAATTCCTCTCTTCTTTGTTCGGCAGCCAACTTTGGCTAACGTAGCTTTCATTATCAAAATGTAACCAATTAGTTATTTCTGTTTCATCTACTTTTATTATTTTATTATTAAAGTTTGTTTATTAATTAGAATATTTTTAAAAGACTTATTTCTTTTCTCAATATCTCAAAAGATATGCAGAAGGGAATCAGCCACGATCCATCGATTTCTAACAGGGTGTTTTTTCCCCTGACAAGATGGACCTAAAGAACATGGAAACAATGTTTTTTTATAAAAAAAGGCTTAGACAGAGGATAGCCCATTTGATGAAGGGGTAATTCAGTTGGCTTTAGAAAGCTATGTGCAGTAATTATTTGAACAGAATCATGGGACTCAGAAAACAGAGCCCATTTGTTTCTCATTGAAATCCACTCTTTGTATTTTGATCAGGGACACACAAACAAAATCTGGGTTAATGTATGAGGCATAATGTGTTTTAATTTGATGTACACCTTTAAAATATTGTCTACAACTGTGCACTGCTGTGATCACCATTTTCATTTTCTGACAATCCTATATCACCCCCATCTGCTGGCTTTTTTTATACGTTTTGATAACACAGATGAGAATTGCATGGCAGACATCATGATTTCCCCTCTCAAAAACATTTGGTGGATAACTGATTAGGGATTTGGAGACTAAAACATACGATGAATGGTTGCAGGAGTTGCAGATATTAGTCTTATACTAATGTAGTGAAAGGGATGTGGTGGCTCAGTGGCTAAGACACTGAGCTTGTCGATCGGAAAGGTCGGCAGTTCGAATCTCTAGCGCAGCATAACGGAGTGAGCTCCCATTACTTGTCCCAGTTTCTGCCAGCCTAGCAGTCTGAAAGCAGGTAAAAAAAATGCAAGTAGAAAAAATAGGAACCACCTTTGGTGGGAAGCTAATAGAATTTGTGCGCCTTTGGTGTTTAATCATGCCGGCCACATGACCACAGAGATGTCTTCGGAGAGCGCTGGCTCTTCGGCTTTGAAACGGAGATGAACACCGCCCTTAGAGTAGGGAATGACTAGCACATATGTGCAAGGGGAACCTTTACCTTTAATGTAGTGAAAAGAAGGACCAGGGAAGACATGATAGCAATGTTCTAATATTTGAGGAGCTTCCACAAAGAAGAGGGAGTCAACCGATTTTCAAAGCACCTGAAGGCAAGACAAACAGCGGATGGAATCTAATCAAAGGTCCAACCTAGAACTAAGGAGAAATTTCCTGAGAGTGAAGATAATCAACTAGTGAAACAGCTTGCCTTCTGAGGTTTTGGGTGCTCCATCACTGGAGGCTTTTAAGAAGAGACTGGACAACTACCTGTCTGAAATGGTATAGGGCAGGGGTGTCAAACTCGCATTGCCACAGTGTTGTCACGTGATGTATCGTGACTCCCCCCCCCTTTGCTAAACCGGGCATGGGCGTGGCCAACATATGATGCATCTGGCCCACGGGCTGCGAGTTTGACAGCCCTGGTATAGGGTCTCCTTGTTGAGCAGAAGGTTGGAATAGACCTGCAAGATTCCTTCAACTCTGATACTCTATGTTCTTTGATACAGGTTTTCTACTGCTTTGTCGAGGGGACTAGCTGCCTCATTCTTTTGTGTGTGAACAAGTTAGTTGCTTTGGGAAATAGGTAAGTAAATAACATGTTTTGGTTTCACTGTTATAATTGAGAAAGAGAAAGTATACAATTTTTTCCTTTTTAGAAATAAACAAGTCTATTAAAAGTTTTACAAAGAACACAAAAACTAATGAGAAAGTAGAAACTGTAAAAAAGAAAACAAGCAAGAGTTCAAAAAGAAAGAATAAAACATAGAAGCTCCCAATTTCCTTTGCAATAAATCTAATTATAAATTTCAAAGTTACGCCTTACTTTATAATAACAAAGCTCCCTTTTTTTTCTATTCTCCATTTTTTTTTCTCTCATCAAAATTACAAATCATAATGCAAAAAAAGTCTATAAGGAGTTTTTTTTTTTCATGCAAAAAAGTCTATAAGGGATTCAGTCAGTCATAAATGTAGATATTGGGGTTTTTTCCCCCTCTAAGCAGAGAAATTTATTCAGCCATCTCCACAAGTGTCATCATTTCCACCATCCATTCCTCCATTGTGGATAGAGTTGAATGTTTCCATTTTGGGTCTTGCTGCAGTTGTCATCCTTAAAAACAGAATTCCCAGAGAACTTATACAAATCTCTCTAACTGGAATCTGTAGAATGTTTAGGTATTTATTTATTGTGCTTTTAAGTGTGTTAACACATAGGAAAAATTAAGAGATCTTGCAAAATATAAATGATCTAAATGACATATTAGGGAAGCAAACTTTCAGATAGATATTTATTTTTAATTTCTTATATGTGCAATATGGCCTAAATTGGGGTAAATGCAGATCATCATAATTTTGTTGAAATCTTTCCTTATATAGTAGTTGGGTGGATTTATTACCAGCAAGTACTTACAAATTCTAAGTTTAGATCAGGGGTGTCAAACTCAAGGCCCAAGGGCCAGATCCGGCCCACGAGGTGTTTAGATCTGGCCTGCGGGGCCACCCTGGAAACAGTGAAGGACTTGCCTGTGGTGTCTCTGCCAGCGAAAATGGAGCTCGGGAGCCCGTTTTCTCTGGCAGGGCGCTCGGGCCACCACAGGCGCCTCCGACATGAGTGATGTCAAGCTGGCCACACCCATCCTAGCCACCCCCACTCCCTCCCCAGATCAAACACAACCCTGATGCGGTCCTCAATGAAATCGAGTTTGACACCCCTGGTTTAGATGATATAAAAAGCAAACTAGCAAAGATAAATTCTTTCTAGCCAGTTGTTTTCTAACCTGTTAGTTCTTTAGTCTAAGATGAAATACTTCTGTAAGGTATTTTTTTAAAGCAGTGCTTCATATTCAAATGAAAAACTGTGAAAGTAGATGGTGGGACATTCAGTCCAGCGTTTTCTTGTTCAAAATACAGGAGTTACATGATACTCATTGACGTTTCCAACAAAAAATGTAAAATGAGTTTAAAATTTTTTAAAAAGAGTGTCTGCCCACTGCTGGAATATCTGAGTATTACTGTCCATTTTGTGAACTATTATGTTAGCTCGATGTACAGCCTGCATTCATACATAATATCAAGCCAGGTTGTTTTTAATTGATCTGTTGAATATGTCATTTTGACCTGATTTGCACATAAAACTAAAACTGATGTGAGTTTGTATATCCTAAGCAAAATCAAGCAAGCCAAGATTATAGCATAGCATTACTCTCAATCAGTCAGACTTTATGTCTGTTATTGGCTGCTGTGGCTTACTTTAAATTGGATTTAGGCCAGCAATTTGTAGAAACTCGCCTATTGTAGTTTATCAACCACAGGTTATGGCTTAGCATTATGTGAGCTTAGCTAATTCTGTCCTATTTGGCCAATGGTAATTTATTCAGTAAACAAGCAGTTGCTTGCCAAAAATAGGCTAAGCTCAGCCATTGCATATTTAAAATAGTAATATAAATTTGCAAGAACATGGTGAAATACATTATCTTTCTGCTAATGCATTCCTATTAAAAATAATTTACTGTATATCATCATATAAGGCATATTTTTGAAACAATTAATAGCCTTGCTTAGATAGTTTATATTTGGGGGTGGGGGATAGTAATGATATGTGTAAGTAATCAGAGATATAAAAGTTATATTCAGTGATTTCAGAAGCACATAATTTATCTGTTTCATCAGCTTATAATACAGCTTGTGTACATTGAGGATTGAATTAAGGATTGCAATCTAAGCACTTTACTGTGTTAAAGCAAAACAAGTGCTTTTGTAAAGTTATTGATTTGACTTTTCATAAATCTTTACAGAAGACGAAGGCATGATGAGAAAGCAATAAGGAAGAAAAATTGAGGTCTTTTGATCAACCACAAGCTGAAAACCAAGCTGAAATGCTATTAAACGTAAGATTCTTGACATGGACTGATTTCCAGATGGACAAACTCAGAAAAGGATGTGCACCATCATATGGCAATAGCACTTTAGAGAGCATTCTGAGCAGTTTACTGAGTCACCATGTTGCCCCCCAACAATCTGGGATCTCATTTTACCCACCTCAGAAGGATGGAAGGCTGAATCAATCTGGAGCCAGTCAGGATCGAACTACTGGCTGTGGAAAGAGTTAGAATACAAATTTTGCATTCTAACCAGGGGTGGGATTCTACCAGTTTCGACCAGTTCGGGCGAACCGGTAGCTGCGACGATCAGTTGGGAGTGAACTGGTTCACTCTGACGATGAAGTGGGCTTGCCTGCCCACCCCTTCTTTATCTTCTCAGTTGAGTCGCGGAGCAGAACGGATTGCTGTGCCTCAGCTGTTTTATCTCCCCAGCGGTAATGCGGAAGGTAAGTATTCTCAAAATTGCAGCAAAGCGTGCGATCACCGAACCGGTTGTTAAACTGGTAGGATCCCACCACTGATTCTAACCACTGTGCCACCATGGCTCCTATTTTCAACTCATGCTTAAACTCACTCATGGTCCTGTTTCCACCACACGCTGGGCCAGCTCCTGAAAAGGTTTAGGGATGTATGAAGCATAGAGGAAATGGAGTTAGAATCTCAAGCTATATAGCTTTACAAGAGCTGTTTCTAGTAACTGATTTACTTATCAGTCTTTAAATCTTATAGCATTGTCCTGAATTTGTGCTTAGACGATTCAGTAATATCTTTTACAGTCTTGCAGTGTTGAGTTGTGGGGTGGTTAAATAAATTATTATTCAAAATTGGAAGGACAGAGCCATATTGCTGGATGCAGCAATGGAATTTTGATAGAGGTGATGTGTCTTTTTTTAAAAAAAGACAAAGGATGTAAGAGAAATTTCAAACAACTAATCATATCCTGTAGCCTTCTTTTCTTCTTTTCTTCTCTATCTACTTTTGAGCTTGATTCAACATAATAATCCAGTTT
Organism: Natrix helvetica; assembly: GCF_964273705.1. NCBI lineage: Eukaryota > Metazoa > Chordata > Lepidosauria > Squamata > Natricidae > Natrix > Natrix helvetica. The sequence continues at coordinate 162,053,595 of NC_138548.1, read as the reverse complement.
TAGGGCACTAGTAGTGCCACTGCCTTCTTCCAGGAGATTTTTTTACTTTCCGGTTTAGCCCACAATCCCAGTATTTCATAATGATAACCAAATGCTTACTGTCCTGACCTGCTTAGCTTTCCAGCCCAGATGGAATTGGCCAGGTGCTGCCACCTACTGATAATTATTTTCAAAAGATGTATTTCCAGCCCTGCTTTCTTCCCCCCTAATACACGTAGCCCTTGAATTACAACAGTTTGCTTAATGACCGTTCCAAGTTACAATGGCTACTGAAAAAAGTAACTTATGAACATTTTTCACACTTATGATCATTGCAGCATCCCCATGGTCACGGGATTTACATTCAGATGCTTGGCAACTAACTCACATCTATGACAGTTACAGTATCCTGGGGTTATGTGACCTCCTTTTGCGACCTTCTGGCAAGCCAAGTCAATGGGGAAACCAGATTCACTTAACAACTGTGTTACTAATTTAACAACTGCAGTGATTCGCTTAACAAATGTGTTAAGAAAGGTCTTAAAATGGGACAAATCTCACTTAACAAATTTCTCACTTAGCAACATAAATTTTGGGCTCAGTTGTGGTCGTAAGTTGAGGACTACCTGTACACACGCAGACACCTCTCAATCGAATGCAGTTTATAATTGAAAGCAAAATGATTAAATGTACAACTTCAATAAAAGAATAAACATAATAAATCCACTTGATAAAAGAAAAATGATAATCTGCAGTAGATAACATCTAAAAGTTTGGAAGAAGTTAGTCATTTTAAGGTTGCTCTTTGATGGTAACAAGGAGACCTCAATTTACTATTTCTTTATATATGTTTTAATTTTCTTCTATTTTTTAATCCTGTAGTATAGAGACAGCTAGACACTGCTTTCAGAACGGTGATATAAATCTTGCAAACAATGCAGCTGCATTAATGCTTTAAAGAAAGTAGTTTTGTTCATGTTAAGTATCTCTTTCAGATGTTTTGCACAAAACTAGGATTTATAGTGGCTCACCCAAATTAATTAAAGGTAAGGCAGGAGAAAGACTTGTGATATGTTATTTGCTGCACCTAGAAAACAAGGAAATGTATATGATGTAATCCATAGTTGACAATGGCTATAGCAGATTCATATTAAAAATCAGAAAAAGGGAGAAGCAAGCAGAGAGAAAGACAGGTAAGCAATATTATACTATAAGTACTGCATTTAGACAATTAGTTTAATAGGTATTTATAAAACGTGTGTAGCAACTCCACTCTCTTAATGTTGCAGCTGGCACTCTGGATACACTGGGTACACTGGGCCCATAACCAGTGTTAGGGGTATCTCCGTTGGGAGACAGAAAGTAGCGCAGCAGAATGTGCAGCTAGAGAGAAAGAACGTTGCTAGTAGAAAAAACACACGAATAGAGTTTCAGACACTGCTAGTAAAAAACAAGTAGCTTTACTACTAATAATTGCTTCACAAGCAGTGATAGTAGATATATGTCCAAACACAATTCAAAGAACAAACAATTGCTTACAGTCGCAGTTCACGTTCCAGTCATCAAGCATAGGACAAGCAGAGAGAAAGTGAGTGAGCTCTCCTGACTCCCTCTTATTGTAAAGTTAATTACAGCTGATGAGTACATTCACCCATTTAAAGCAACAACGACCATTTGTTGTATATAGATATATGTTGCCTACCCAACACTAGGAGTATACTCCCAACAAGTACTAATCATAATACAATTATGACTGTATTCCTACAGTACACTGTCATAATTTCCAAATTTTAGTTGTCTTGCTCACCTAAACCTTGGCTTACAAATTGAACCATTAACCTTGGTTTATAAATTAAACTAGCCAGGTTCATACAATGTTAATAAACCAACTACAGTTCAACAGCAAGTTGTTTAAACTTAGCTAGTATCAAATCAGTGCTTTTGTAAACTGAGAAATGGAATGACTAATGGTGATTATGGAAGACCTTGTAAGCTGATGAAGCACAAAATATGCTTACAAGAAAAATATACTGAGGGTATATCATAAATACTAATAGTACAATAAATCAAAGAATAGAAGCAGAGCACATTTTAGATTCTGTAACTCTACTGTTCATGGCCACCTGCCTTGTCAAATATACAATTACCAAATAGATAATACACTTACAATATCTAATCTCTTGAACTGAATCTATCTGGGAACTTCATTAAAAGTTTAACATGAAGTTTGAGAGACCCAAGGAACTTACTAAGTTACACACTTTCTAAGTTGAGAATAATATGACCACAACTCTGCTTACAAGCTTTCCTTTTTCTCCACTTTTGGAATGCTTATCCTTCTGCTGGAATAATTAGCAAGAAGAGAATTAATGTTTGGATTTTCATTCATTGGGAGGAAGGGATTACAAGAGAGTAAACAGGCACACAGTGAGAGGCATGCAATGGGAAATAGACATAGAAAAGAATATGCTAGCATCAATTCTTTTACCCAGAACACTTCAGAACCCCAAGCCACTTCCAAGGCAAAAGTATGAAAATAATTAAACTCTTGTCAGTTACTGGCAGCAGTTGTGAGCCAGATAATTAAAGTCACAGCTGAACTTGTTAAGTTGCATTAGCACTTTTGGGGAAGTGATGTGCTGGGAAAAAAGCAGTTCTGGAAGATATTACTTGCTGTGCAAGAGCGGTTAAAATAAAGATCACGCAGGACAAGCTGTACTAACTTTAATGGCAAACCTATGACTAAGAGAAAGATGCTGTGAGGATAATAAATGCATGTCCTGGTTGCAAAATTATATTTTTTCAGTAACTTCGAATTGTCTCTGCAAAAGGCAGGCAGTACACAAAAATCTATATTTAATGGGGAACACAGACTGATGTGGGTAGCAAGATAATTTGCAAAAATAATCTTCTATATGTGGCCTTAAAGTTGAATATTAGCATCCAATTTAAAATGAAATTGGAATAAAATACAATAATTTAATATATGGATAAATAAAATATGATAAAATTATATTTCAGTGTCCCCCTACAATCTACCCCAATCACTCCCACATTTGCCAATCTCAACCAAACCATTTTGCTCAAGTACTGTTCTGTATTAAATGTTTTCAACTACTGGCCTCACATAAGGTAAGTTATTTTGATATGGGGTGCCCAATGAATCATTCGTTTAGTATATAGACTGAGGTTACTGTCTCTCACTCTCTTATACAGGCAACAATAAAATAGGATGTGAGCCAGGTCTTCTACCTGTGCCGCTCTGCAAATGCAGAGGTGTCCATTATAGGGTATAGAATGGAATCTCCCATATCTGACTAAAAGTTACATATTGTCATCCATAAATAAATCCATCCAAGTATCATCTTTTCAGTCCTTGTGTAAGCATCCCTTCCTAAGCGTAATGGTAGCAAAATGACAAAACATCCACTTATAGTGCTATGTTAAGGACAAGTATGTTAGAAGTGGAATTTGCTGGCGTGTTGTGACACATTTTTTCCCATGGACAGCTGTGAAGATGAAATAATGGTTCTGCGACAAAGTCAAAGAAGTGAAGAAAAACATCATCTGGTTATAAATAGCTTGAATGGTAGTTCCCTCCACACTTTAGTAGAATATTAACACATTGACAATGAGTGCACGAGTCAAGTCCTCGTACAAGTAGTCCTTGATTTACAATATTTTGTTTAATGAACGTTCAAAGTTACAACAGCACTGAAAAAAGTGAGTTATGACCATTTTTCACACTTAAAACTGTTGCAGCATCCCGATGATCACATGATCAGAATTCAAATGCTTGGCAACTGGCTCATATTTTTGACGGTTGTAGTATCTCATGTGATTGCAACCTTTTGTCATGGAAAAGCCAGATTTATTTAACTAATTTAACTCCTGTGATAAAGCTCGTAAAAGTGTTAACTCATTTAACAACTGTTAGCAATAGAAATTTGGGCTCACTTGTGATTGTAAGTTGAGGACTACCTATATGCAGTGGTGGGATTCATCCGGTTCGCACCGGTTCAGGCAAACCAGTTGTTGGAAGGACCTGCTGGCTCTGCTAACCCTGCCCCGCCCATCCCAGGGTGGAGGAGAGGGGCAGGGTGGGCGGGACCACGTGGCCCATTTTGGATACAAGGTAAGTGCAGGGGCTGCGCAGAGGGTCTGAGAGGGCAAAAACCGGACATCCGAAAACAGACCATTTTCGCCCTCCCGGTGGCTCAGGGAAAGTCTCCAGAGCACGGGGAGGGTGAAAATGCCCCCCACCATGGTGCAAGAGGCTGAGTAGGCCACACCCACCATCGCGAGGCCCATCCAGCAACCGGGCAGAGAACCGGTTGCTAACATTTTAGAATCCCACCACTGCCTATATGTGTATTCCAGTGTGAGTGATTAGGTTGGTATAACATGGGACTATCAAATGGTAAAGCACACACTGACTAGGTTAATGCAACATCCTTAATTGGGTCAATGGATCTAGCAGGTCATGCAAGTCTCAAGCTCTGTCAACGGGCCTTGCAACCCTGCCAGAATGTGAGGCACAAACAACCAGATCCACACATGAAGAATTCAATTGGCTGTTATATTGCTCAAATCATTTCAGCAGATGGTTTGCACCTGAGATTTAGATAAGTTCAACAGCACTGGGACAGGAGGTCAGACTTCGCCCTCTTGTGCCCATGTAGGGATTCCAGACTAATTCCCCATCGGACTCCTCCCCCTAGCTCGGTCAGTCTCTCTCCAACACAGAATAGATTAATTGGGGGCCAAAACAAGAGTCTAGAGCTGTCCTATACAAATAGAGTTGTTGGAGGTCCTTTGTCATATTTGGTTTTGAAACTCTATGGGCATTGAGGGAATATGATCTGTTCACCTTCTGTCTCAACCAGGCTGTCATTAATTTTCATCTAATGTTTTTAAAAAAGGACAGGAAGGTGAAGCAGGCACCCAAATGGATGGGATGCTGCCAAAGGACTGTCCCTGAGATAAATATAACCATTTTCTTAGACTGGCATCAAATAAATGAATCACTTGATTATCGGAGATCAAGTTATACTGGGTTCGCTGAGTCATGGGGAAATAGTCAATGAATCACAATCTATCCACATGTCACGCCTGCAGCCATATTCCTCTTGGATCTTTGGCCTGCCACACACTATTATTTTGCTATGCCTTTTCTGTTGTGGGAAAATGGGAGGAGGGAGTGTATGGAGTTAGATGCTATGTAGCCAAATCAAAATTCTTTCTAGAAAGCCAAGGATATCCTTTGTCTCTGCACCTGACCAGAACTGGATGGGTGAAACTGCTAGCATGGCAGTGGAAGATTGAACCATGTGATGGACTTGTGGGTATGGGGGCAAGATCTTGAACTTTCAAGTGGGTGGGGAAAACCGGGAAGCTTTCAGATTCAGGTTTTCCCAGATGTGTCAATATGGCTCTCTTAATAAATTGGAACTTTGAGCAATACTTTGCCTTGGACTCTGATTTAATTTTGGATGCTATTTGGAACTCTGACATCACATTTGAATCACATGGTAACTCATGGTTCATTGTATTGTGCTAAATTGAGAAAACCGGACTCCGTAAAACCATGATTAAATTAACCTTGCATAAATCTGTCAGGCAATCAAAACAACAATTGTATGCTTTTTTTCTTTGTAGGTTCAGGTGCAAAAATCTGAACAAAACTCAGGGCTGAAGGCCTAAGTCAAATGATTGCTTTTCTACTGTATAAAATAAGAGTAGGATTTGGATAAATGAACCTTCTCCCTCCAGGCTCAAACTGTTTATGATGAGGAAGAATACTTCGTGAACCTTCTCCCTCCAGGTTCAAACTGTTTATTTCTCAAGTCATTGGAGCAGCTAAATCTTATGCTTGTGATCTTCACAAGATCTTACCTAAAACTGCTTTCATAATCTTGATAGACAACTAGCCAGGGATGGGCTTCAAAAATGTCAGCAAAATGGGCCACGTGGAGACTCCTTGGAGGAGTGGGAGGGATGGGGTGGGCGGGGCCAGCCAGGGATGGGATTTGGAGGTTCTCTGAACTGGCCATAACGTTAGCTACGGGTTCTCCCGAACCCAGAAGAAGCCGTAGCAGCTCACCGCTGCAACTAGCACCAGATTCCATGCAACTGTCAGAGGGCAATGCCATCTTTTGCTCAGACTCCAGGGGGGAAGAAATCACTAAGCTGCAAATCAGAATCAGAATATAGAATGCACCGTGGGGTTCAGGTCACTTTGCACATAATTTGCTTAATGAATATGATAAACACAGCAATATTATGACGATATATTCTGAAGGGAAGGATGCCAGCCAATGTATGGTCCCAATGTTTTCTCAAATCTGAGACATCTTGAAATTTAACCATAACATTGATGGTCCTCTCGCTTCAATTCTGCGCAAGACAAACTGAACTGAGTGGATGATAACATCTGAAAGGACAAAATAAAGGACTTTAGTCTTCAGAGCACCTAACATGATATCCTCCATGAATAATAATGTTGACTTGGTATGAATTATTTGGAAGAAAATGGTTTTTTGAGGCTCCCCACACAACTACGTAATTTGTGGGGAAAGGAAATGTCATCTAAAACTGGCTGAGCAATGCTAGCAGCACGCTAAATCAATGCAACTGTCTTCTCTGATTTATGGGGTACGTGTCAAACTTCTGGAGCATGAACGGATTACAGCTTATTTAATTACACTAGTTGATCTGTCTGGAAACAAATACACTGAATAAGCATTCTCCAACTTTATTTTCAGTAAAATTGTATACTTGATTGATTTTAAAGTCTTGACATCTTTTCTTTATGCCGGTAGAAATAAAGTCTTCTATTTCAGAGTTTCAGTTTGACTCTGCATACCATCCTGAAGCAAATCTCATTTTATTCAGTTAGATTTACTTCTTCAAAGAATTGTTATATTAAATGTTGGTATTAAGCTGCTAGCTTACAGATTTAACATGCTTCAGAGAACAGCTGCCTTAAAACAGTCCAAAGGAGGAAAGTTACTGCTGAAGGTTACCTAGGCCTAGTGAATTATTAAAGAATTGTTAAGTAAAATGTTGGTCCTTTAAACAGAATTGTTTAGTAAATAAAATAAAATGCCTATCTTATGCCTACCTCTCCTATAATGTTCCTACACAGAATATATTTCTCCTAGAAGAATGATACAGAATGTTTAAAATAGGGGAGGGGGGAAATAGATTCACAACATTCACTGCACATAGAATAGACTGCAAAAGATTTAAGATCATTGAAAATTTGTGTTTTGTTGATAGCCACTAGAGGGTTTTGGGAGCCATGCTAGCTCAGACCCAGGAATTAAGATGTCTACCTTGGAAGTCACCTTAAATCAGATAAATATTTGTCTTCTAGATTCAAATCCATGAGATGCTTCTGTGTGCCTTACAACTAACAAAATGGAAAATACCTTTTTTTTAAAAAAGGCTCCTACTGTGACATTTTAACAATTTTCTCCTTGTCACTTGCATTTATTTATATAAAATCTTAAATTATTTTAATAAAACAGCTAGCATGTCTTACTAGGTACTCCCATGTAACACCTTTCCTGCGTGAGCTGCACTGGCTACCTGTGGCCTTTCGAGTGCGTTTCAAGGTGTTGATCGTCATCTTCAAATCGCTCCATGGCTCGGGACCTAGTTATTTGCGGGATCGCATTCTACCCCATACATCCCTGCGACCAATCCGCTCTCACAGAGAGGGTCTCCTCCGGGTACCTTCCGCTAAACAGTGCGGGCGGGCGGTGCCTAGGAGTAGGGCCTTCTCTGTGATGGGCCCAACCCTCTGGAACGACCTCCCCCCCGATATTAGAACCACCTCTGATCTCCGCTCCTTCCGCAAGAAACTCAAGACCCACCTGTTTCGAGCAGCTGGTCTGGCCTAATTACAATTATAATCGTAATTGCATTTAACATCTATTACTAACTTTCCTGGATGGCTTTTTAAATTTTATATTGGGGTTTTAAACGGGTTTTAAAATTGTTTTTAATTATTTAAATTGGTTTTGGGGTTTTATATACAGACAGTATGTGTGTGTGTTGTTTTTGTTCTATGTCTTATGTTATGTTTCTGTTGTTTTGATCATGAACGGTCTGTACACCGCCCCGAGTCCCTATGGGGAGAGAGGGCGGTCTATAAATTAAATAAACCTTAACCTTAACCTTTGTCAATCAGTGGGATTGGTTTTTTTTTTCCCAATTATGAATTTAAATATGTTGTATGACCATTATTAAGAGTGGACCAGCAGATACCTTTCACATTTTGCCTGGCCTGCCTGTTTATGGTCTAAGACAGGGGTCCCCAATACTGGGCTGCGGCCTGTTCAAAACTGGGCTGCAGGAGAAATGGACAAATGTGCGTATGTGAAGCTCTACTCATGCAAGCAGTGGGTAAGTGCGCACACATGCAAAGCTCCATTGGTGTGAATGGAGGGCACTTGCGCATGAAGCTCCATTTGCATGAATGGAGCTTTGTGCGAGTGCTCTTTGCTCATGCAAGTAGAGCTTCTCGTGTGAGCACAAGCGCCCTCCACTCAAGCACCATTCATTCGCGCTAGCGGAGGGCACTTGTGTGCTGCTCGCACAAATAGAGCTTTGCATGTAAGCCAGTGGTGGGATTCAAAATTTACTCCAGGGGAAGGTCACTGCAAAATCCCCATTCCCTCCCGATCAGCTGGAACTCAGGAGGCAGAGAATAGATGGAGGCAGGGCCAGTCAGAGGTGGTATTTACTGGTTCTCCGATCTACTCAAAATTTCCACTATCGGTTCTCCAGAACTGGTCAGAACCTGCTGAATACCATCTCTGGTGCCAGCCACTCACACGCCTCCCCCCTCTTTGCTGGGCTGGGTCACCAAGCTGGAAAGGTTGGGGACTGCTGATCTAAGAGAAGCCTACAGGAAAAATAAGTCAGAATGGAAAGGGTGTGAAAGTGATGTTAGAAAGTATGTTGTTAAAATCTGCTCAATATGACATAATGATTTCAAATTTAGACAGGATTTGCCATATCCTTTACTTACAACAGTTCGTTTAGTGAAATATTCAAAGGTACAACAGCACTGAAAAAAGTAACGTGACTTTTTTTTCACACAACCATAGCAGCAGCATCATGATCACATCATCAAAATTTAGCTACCTGGCAATCGATTCATAGGTATGACGGTTGCAGGGTCCCGGTGTCTTGTGATAATCTTTTGTGACCTTCTAACAAGCAAAGTCTATGTGGAAGCCAGAACAACTTAACAACAGTGTTCTTAACAACTGCAATGGTTCACTTAACAACTGTGCCAAGAAAGGTCATAAAATGCGACAAAACTCACTTAACCACTGTCTGACTTAGCAACAGAAGTGTCGGGCTCAATTGCAATAAAGGACTATTGATCATATCAATTTATAGTCACATGAACCGTTTGGCTAGGTATGGGAGTGGCTTCAGGAATTGGGGGTGGGTGGCATTGGGTTGTGCCAGTTCTCCTCTTCCTTCCAGGGCTGCTTTCAGTTAGTGTTGATGGGAAGGAAGAGATCTAGTCCGCAGCCCCTACCTTTGGGCTCAGTTCTTCTCAGCTCTCCTATTTAATATCTATATGAAGCTGCTGGGTAAGGTGATTTGATGGTTTAGGTAAGGTATCACCAACATGCTGATATGCCCAGCTTCAAATTTTTACCTCAGGCTGCCTCAGCAATGCTATGGATGTCCTAACCCAATGCCTGGAGGCGGTGAAGGGTACAATGACTCAACAGACAGAGTGGCTTTGGATATTTGGGCTTTCCAGTGACAAGGTTTTTCTCCTGCTAGTTCTGGATGGGGTGACACTTCCCCAAATGTACGCAATGCGCAAACTGGGCCTTCTCTTGGACTTGCAGTTCCTGCTAGAGAAATATACAAAAGAAGAGTTTTGCACCCCTTTAGAGTTGTGCACCAGTTGTGTCCGTTCCTGGAGCAGAGAAGCTTTGTTCATGTTCTGACCTAGGATTTGATTTGATTGATTGATTTATTAGATTTGTTAGCCGCTCCCTCTCCACGAAGGGACTCGGGGCGGCGTACAATAAATAAAAAACACATATTATACAATTAAACATTGTACGGAGGAGGTATAAAAAACACACAACAATCATTACAATACATAAAAATAGTAAAATAGGTTAAAGTTAAAATACCCCACTAGAAAATTACAAGTTTAAAAGATTGCCAGGAGGAGTAAAATGGAACTATGGTTGAGCCAGGCCGGCTAGTTGAAAAAGGTGGGTCTTGAGTTTTGAACGGAAGGAGCGGAGGTCGGTAGTAATCCTAATGTCGGGGGGGAGGTCATTCCAGAGGGCTGGGCCCATCACAGAGAAGGCCCTGCTCCTGGGCACCGCCCTTTGGCACTGCTTAGTGGACGGCACCCGGAGAAGTCCCTCTCTGTGAGAGCGAATTGGTTGTAGGGATGTATGGGGCAGGATGCGATCCCGCAGATAACTAGGTCCTGTGCCATGGAGCGCTTTGAAGATGGTGATCAACACCTTGAAACGCACCCGATAGACCACAGGAAGCCAGTGCAGCTCGCGCAGGAGAGGTGTTATATGGGAGTATCTCGTACTCCCCATAATCACCCGCGCGGCCGCGTTCTGGACCAACTGTAGTCTTTGAGTACATCTCAAGGGAAGCCCCATGTAGAGAGCGTTGCAGTAGTCTAGGCGGGACGTCACCAGCGCGTGAGTGACTGTGCGAAGGGCATCCCGGTCCAATAGGGGGCGCAATTGGCGCACCAGGCGAACCTGGTGGAACGCCCCTCTCGCCACGGCTGCCACATGGTCATCCATGGACAGCCGGGCATCCAGGAGGACGCCCAAATTGCGCGCCCGCTCCATGGGGGCCAGTCGCTCGCTCCCAATGGCCAGCGATGGAATCAGCTGGTTGAACCGGGGGGCTGGAAGCCACAGCCACTCCGTCTTGGAGGGGTTGAGCTTGAGTCTGTTGTCACCCATCCAGACCCGTACGGCTTCCAAACACCGGGACATCATTTCGACGGCCTCGGGGTGGTTTGGGGTGGAGATATACAGCTGTGTATCATCAGCGTACAGATGATATCCCACCCCAAAACCACGAATGATCTCACCCAGCGGCTTCATATATGTGTTGAACAGGAGAGGCGAGAGGACCGACCCCTGCGGCACCCCACAAGTGAGAGGCCTCAGGGTCGACCTCTGCTCCCCTGCCAACACAAGTTGCGTCCGGTCGGAGAGGTAGGAGCAGAACCACCGTAAAATGGTGCCCCTTACTCCCAGCCCCTCCAGCCGGTGCAGTAGGATACCATGGTCGATGGTATCAAAAGCCGCTGAGAGATCTAATAGGACCAGGATAGAGGAACAACCCCTATCCCTGGCCCTCCAGAGATCATCTACCAACACGACCAAGGCCGTCTCTGTGCTGTGCCCGGGTCGGAAGCCGGACTGGCGCGGGTCTAGATAATCATTTTCCTCCAGGTGACGTGGGAACTGTTGGGCCACCACACTCTCTACAACCTTCGCTAAAAAGGGAAGTTTGGAGACAGGACGGTAATTGGCTAGCTCCGCTGGGTCCAGGGAAGGCCTCTTGAGTAAGGGTCTCACAACCGCCTCTTTCAAGGCGGCTGGTAAGGACCTCTCGCCCAATGAAGCGTTCACTAGTCCCAAGAGCCAGTCTCGTGTAACCTCCCAGGATGCCAGTACAAGCCAGGAGGGACACGGGTCCAATGAACATGTGGTAGCTCGTAGTCGCCCGCGTAACCTGTCCAAATCCTCGATGGCAACCGAGTCAAACTCTTCCCAGAATGGTCTCTCAAGACTCGCCTCGGGCGTCCCTCCTAGCCCACTGAGGGGGACCCATTCCCTCTGGATTTGAGCGATTTTATCCTGCAGATATTTCCCAAATTCCTCTGCCCTGCCCTGTAAAGGGGCTTCCTGCGGCCTCTGCGACAGAAGGGAGCGGGTCACCCGAAACAGGGCGGCAGGGCGGTTATCTGCGGATGCAATAAGAGCGGCACATTGGCCGCTCTTAATGCCACAAGGTATGTCCTTAAATAGGTTCGTACCTGTGTTCGGTCAAGTTCGGAACGGGAGGATCTCCATCGGCTCTCTAGGCATCTCTTGTGGCGTTTCATCACCCTTAGCTCCTTGGTAAACCAAGGGGCCAGGGTGGTCCGTTGCCGCAGGAGAGGCCGCAAAGGCGCCACCCGGTCTAAGGCCCCAGCGGCCGCATTATTCCATGCGGCTAACAGGTCCTCCATCCGGGGACGGGTCAGGTCTACAGGAGGTGGCCCAAGCTCCGTCTGGAACCTATCCGGATCCATCAGGCGCCTGGGGCGGAACCATCTAGGACATTCTGGTTCCGCCTCCCCGCAGCGGGGGGTAGCACCAGGGAAGTCAAGTCAGAGAAGTGAGTGGTCTGACCATGACAGGGGAGTAATAGCTAAGTCCCCTATTCCCAGATCACTCGTCCACTGGCCAGAGGCAAAAACAAGATCCAGCGTGTGGCCTCCCTCGTGCGTGGGACCCTGAATTAATTGAGTCAGGTCCATGGCTGTCATGGAAGCCATGAACTCCCGAACCACCTCGGATGCTTCTCCCATCGATGGCAGGTTGAAGTCCCCCATAACTAAAAGTTTGGGGGTCTCAACCGCCATCGCTGCGATCAGCTCGAGGAGTTCAGGCAGGGCCGCTGATGTATAGCGAGGAGCCAGGTATACAATCAGCAGGCCCAACTGTCTCCCTGGGCCCCATCTCACGACAAGAGACTCACACCCGGATATCTGTGGCACAGTGAACTCTCTCGGCTCCAGGTCTTCCCGGATAATCACCGCTACCCCACCACCCCTACCCTGGGCCCGTGGCTGGTGGAATGCTCGATAGCCTGGTGGGCACATTTCCACGAGGGGTACACCTCCCTCGTGGCCCAACCAGGTCTCCGTTATTCCTGCGAGGTCCAGCTCCCCCTCCAAAATCAGATCATTAATGAGGGGGGCCTTGTTGACAAGGGACCTTGCATTGCATAACATCAGCCTCAGGCCCTGGCTCTGTAGATCCTGGCCACCTAGAGTGCGGAGGTTGGTACAAGCGACCGGGTGTGACCAACAGCCACGGTCTCCCAACCGACTGCAAGTTCTTAGTCTGTCCTCGCACCCACCCCTCCCCACGACCGTTGGTATGACAGAGCCCTGGGCTTCCTGATAAAGCATAAATCACACGCTTAGTCCCCAAAACCCACTTTTATTTAAACTGCTGTGAATTATGGTTATTCACAGCCCGTAATGAGTCACAAACAAGTCTGTGAAGAGTCCGACAGATGCCTGATAAGCACCCACCTTTATCTCCCTTGAAACACTGCCAGAGACCTAATTGCCAATTAGTTTTGTAAGGCCAAACGGAGCAGAGTCAAACCGAGCTTCAGAGTTTGAACCGACCGGAATAAACAAATTGCTTCCTGCAAAGGCTCTTGTCCATTTGCTCCTCTTTTATGTCTTATGGGAGGGGCCAATCATCTCCAAGCCTTACTCCCGAGTCGCCCCTTTTGTCTTAACTGTTCTTGCCTTCTGGTAGCTCTGCGCATGCGCACACTGGGAACAGGCTCACACTGTTCTTCTGCCTCGCTGATGTCAGATTCCAGACGCTCAGGTTGGGAATGTTATGGGTCCTTTCAGCCAAGGAAAGTTGGCTAGTAGGAACCTGGAGATGTGTTTTGTCTACCATAATTACCATACTCCAGAACAGTCTTCCTTCAGAGATCAAATGATACTCACACTGTTGGCCTTTCTTAAGATGGTGAAGATTTAGTTGTGTGCCGGTGCCTGGGGATCTGAGTGTGTTAAGGACCCCATTTCCTGGCTGAACAGGTAGGGGTGAAATTCAGCAAGTTCTGGAGAACCAGTAATGGAAATTTTGAGTAGTTTGGAAAACGGGCAAATCCCACCTCTGGCTGACCCCAGAGTGGGATGGGAATGGATATTTTGCAATATCCTTCCCCCTGGAGTGGGGAGGGAATGGGGATTTTGCAGAATTCTTCCCCTGCCACGCCCACCAAGCCACGCCCACAAAACCAGTAGTAAAAAAATTTGAATGTCACCACTGTGAACAGGTAATCCTCTACTTAAGGTAAAGGTTCCCCTCGCAGATATGTGCTAGTCGTTCCCATCTCTAAGGGGCAGTGCTCATCTCCGTTTCAAGGCCGAAGAGCCAGTGCTGTCCGAAGACATCTCTGTGGTCATGTGGCACCGTAAGACTAAAAACCCAAGGCTCACTGAACACTGTTACCTTCCCACTAAAGGTGGTCTGTATCTTTCTACTTGTATTTTTACGTGCTTTCGAACTGCTAGGTTGGCAGAAGCTGAGACAAGTAACAGGAGCTCACTCTGTTACAGGGCGCTAGGGATTCAAACCGCCAAAGTGCCGACCTTTCTGATCGTCTTAGCCACTGAGCCACCCAATCCCCCGATCCTCTACTTATGTTAGTTTAAAAATGGTACAATGGCATCAGAAAGGATGTTTTATGTCCTGTAAAGCACTTCTAGGCATCTCAAGACATTGCCTCAGGCATGTATGCGAGGCCTGGGGCAGGACATGTATTGTTGTCTCTTCGTTCAGGGGCTGAAAAATCCTGCTTGAATTGCAGCAGGGAGGACTTTTAACTTCTGAATATAGCTTCCCTTGGTTGCCTGCATTCCTGAAGCTTCCTGTTCAACATATCTGGGGTTCCATCTTCTTAACGACTTTCAAGATTGCTTAACAACTGCAACTAGGAGTGCCAGAATTGTGGTCATTGAGCAAAGCAGTCATATGACACCTTGCTTTTCTGCTCAACAATTGAGGTTCCGATTCCAATTACAGCTGTAAGTTGAGGACTACCTATATTAAAAATCCATGGAAATAGTTCCACTCGGTAACCATATCTATTTTATGTTAATTGTTTTTAATTTGTTTTTATGTTTTATGATGTATGTTGCCCTGAGTGACTTGATGGGTGCCTAAAGATCAAATAAATGCATGTGGCTAGCTTACTTAATTATTATGGTGAAGGATTCTGCAGATGTCCCTTACAAAACATGTCAAAAGTACCACGCAAAAGATATGGAACAATTTCGACCTTCAGAGGAAGGACCAATGGTAGTATGTCTTAGTCTCCTTGAGAAGAAATGTCCATTTGAGGAGATTCTAATTCCGTTTGTCCATCCCATTTCTGTTCTAGTAGGAACGGGTGGGATTTAGCCGGTACGGACTGGTTCGGGCAAACTGGTAGTTTTGATGATCAGTTGGCCCCACCCACCTGCCCCTGCGCTAGTCTGTCCTATATTTCCTTTGTTTGAAGCCCAGCTGATAGGCACGGCAGAGTGGATTGCCATGCCTCAGCTGTTTTACTCACTGGGGCTGCAGTAGAAGGTAAGTTTTAGAGCGGTTTTCAAATGTATTGCGCGCGTGCGGAGTGTGCGTTTGGCATGTGCATTGTTACACCGGTTGAATCCTATCACTGGGTAGGAAGATTCAGAATTAGACACTTCCTTTGGCTTGCTTGAGGTTCTTTATTTCCTTTTTTCACTTGCATCTTTACTGGAGGTTCCTATGCCCATATATATATATTCTCTATTCTCTGCCTCCCGAGTCCCAGCTGATCAGGAGGGAATGGGGATTTTGCAGTAACCTTCCCCTGGAGTGGGGAGGGAATGGAGATTTTACAGTATCTTTCCCCTGCCACGCCCTCCAAGCCACGCCACACCCACCAAGTCATGCTTTTAATCCCACCACTGGGGGGGGAGTGTATGTATTCCCATTTTAACTGGAACAAGTCTTATTATGGTTCCCCATCTTGATGCAAGGGCTTTTCCACTTTGACATTGCTCAATCTAAAAATTGTAGAGATCTCAGTGTTTCTGATACCTTTTTGATATCTGTTTCTTTCTATTAAAAGATCATGATGCACAGAAGAACCTGAGAATTTTTACTAGAGATCTACACTGATCTTTCTCCAAAAGCTTTTGAAATCATTTGAAATTAGGCCGAGGACCAATTTTCCATTCCTCTGATTTGGAGCCTCCAACGTAACTGGACATCTACTGCCCCTATCTTCAAAAATGGACCATTGGCAAGGATTTCACCTGCAAGAATGCCTCCTTCACTGTCAAACGAAACCAGTGTTCCCCCCCCCCCCCAGCTGAAATAAATAAAACCGTCCTTGCAAAAGGATAGAAGGTAACAATATCAAATATTGTTGAAACTTGGAAAATATTTATTAATGGAAGGTATTTCAAAAACATGGCCTAGATACGACTTGCCGAGATGTTACTTTGTAGTAGCAATAGCACCTACACTTGTATACCGCATCATAGTGCTTTACAGCACTCTTGAAGCAGTTTACGGACCCATTTTACAGGGAAAGATGGAGGTGAGGATCGAACTCCTGGCAGTGAGCTAAATTAGCCTGCAATACTGCATTCTAACCACTGCGCCATCACCGCTCCAAGTAAAGACTTTCTAGCTCTAATTGCGTACAGTAATATGCCACCGCCCCTCTTTCCATTTCCAGACAGAATCCATTTATTATAGGATGCTCAGTGCATGGTGGCTGAGATTTGAACATAAAATGCATTCTCTTTTCTCCTAATAGCGGTTCACATATCATTCTTTAATTGCTCGCTATTTTGCTCCATTAATTTATAAAAGGAGATTAATATATACGCAACCAAATGAAAAGCAATCAAATAGACTCCCTTTCTTTTGCAGTGGGTGAATCTGAGGAAGATACATCATTTGAAAAACTTACACAGCTTACTTATTTGAATATAAGCCAAGCAGCACAACATCTTAATACTTGACTATAGCGAATAAAGTGGGGGAAATTACAGTTGCTTGACAAAATATAGGGCATGTTTTATTAATACAAATTTCTCATAATATTGCATCAGAATCTCTTCCTTCCTTGTGAATGAAGAAAAGATATAGATCACGTAAATAAGGTAGAGCAGACTAGTACGTTCAGACTTAACACACAATTCTGGATATATTTTCTCAGAATAAACCTTGCAGGGTTCTGGGCTACTTTATAGAGACTAGAAGCCGTTTGTGGACTTTCTTCATGTTTAATACAATAACAGATGGTTAACAGAGGGATTTGAAGGTTAGTGTAACATTTGGGCTAACCTGTTGACTCCCCCCCCCCCCCAATTTTTTACATATATATGATGATTAGATGTTGGGCGGATTTGATTATTAGATAGAGACTTCCCCATCTGGAATATTTGTTTATTTAATATTGTATTTCTATTAAACAGAGATGGGAAAGTTTATAAATATTTGTAGCCTGTTATGTAAGGGGAAGAGAATCCATCAGCTTTTTTAAAGTTTTCTTTTCAGCATCCAGCTGGAATGGATTATGTTTAATGTCAGATTTATTTGACATTTGGGTCATTTTTTTGTACACAAAATTGTGTATTAAATTGTTGCTAGTGTTGTATTTGTTTGTTTTCTGTTTTGTATTTTACTCTTGTTGATAAAACTATATATATAATTTGTTTGCAGGTTTCAGTGTGACTTTTCATCTAACAAACGTGGAAAATAATGTCAGAAATCCTCTAACAGATGGAACAGGAAAGTTCCCCCGCCCCCAAAAAGCGATGTTATTTTATTCATTTCACTGTACACTTTTAAATTACTCAGATTTGGCTTATACCATTGGTAGGTTTTGCTCTCTGTGCTATAAGCCATCCTATGATTTATTTGATTTGGGCTAAATATGTTGTGTAAATCCAATTAACACAGTATGTAAACGATAGTTTATGCTCTTGCATGTTGTGTCAATGCAGCCAGGGGTAGTTCCTTCAATAGACTACAGTTAAAAATAAAATGTGGATTAAAGTTAAAGGATCCCCTCGCACATAATGTGCCAGTTATTCCAGACTCTAGGGAACGGTGCTCATCTCCGTTTCAAAGCCGAAGAACCAGTGCTGCCTGAAGACGCCTCCATGGTCATGGGCATGACAAAAGCGCAACAAATACTGCCTTCCCACCAAAGGTGGTTCCTATTTTTCTACTTGCATTTTTACATGCTTTCGAATTGTTAGGTTGGCAGAAGGTGAGAGAAGTAACGAGAGCTCACTCCGTTACGCAGCACTAGGGATTCGAACTGCTGCTCTGCTGACCTTTCTGATCAACAAGCTCAGCGTCTTAGCTACTGAGCACAGAAGTTCAATTTGTACATCAGATTAAAAAAAACAACCCCAAACAAATCTAGTGCTGTTGGAATACAAGCAGCACCAGTGTATCTTCACAGAAACTAAACCACCAAGAAAAGAAAAATTACAAAACTTTCAATATTGGTGCGTTTGTACTTCCTCCTATGAAAAGTATATTAAAAATTTGGTAAGTTCAAAGAATTTCTTCTTAGACTTGACTTCCTCCCCCAGGCTTAAAGCTGACCCTGCTGTTAGCACCTAGCTTTCCTTGCACTTGTTCTCTTTTATTAGGAACAAAGATTCTATTCTCATTTGTTCTCTTCTGTGTCTTTGTGTTGCTCCTGAATCTCATGATCCAGAGGCACAGTCCAGTGTTATTTTGACATAACCTTCAAATAAAGATTTACCCTGTCAGTAATAAGCAAAGTTAAACATCTTTCCAAACCTTACTTAAGTTTCATTTTTAAATAAACGAATGAATGAAAGTAGAATTTAATTAAGGTGGACTGCCAACATCTGAACCAGAGAGAGATTTAAATCTTAGAACAAAACATTCTTCCAACTTTCAAAGTTTAGGTGAAATGAGGATTTTTAAAAGTGTTCCTTATTGGTGATCATATTAACGCAATAATTGCTGGGAAGGTATACTATACAGCTGTTACGTATTTAGACTTAAAAATTTACAGCTGATAAGAATTTTGTTCAATAGGGAAGTCTAATCTTTGATAGTCATAACTGCCTGTTCCTGTAACTGGAAAAGAGAAACAAAGATTATATTCCAACTAGTTTTAGGTTATTAAAACTATGGTTTCCAAGCACTACAGAATGGAGAATGCATATTAGCATCCGAGGTCCAAAACAGAAAATATATGTATACATTCACAGAACTACCCATTTCACCTTACAAAACAACACAGCGAAACACAAAAGAGAGAACATCCTGTTTAAACAGAAAGCTAGTTCCTTCATGAGAATAAATCATACCTGCCAGGGTTAATATGAAAAAGTAAATAGGCAAGTTGATGTAAAGCAGAAGATTACACTGTTTCATTGTTTAAATTAAAACCACAGCAATAGTGACACAGAGAATCAGTTATTAAATAAAATTCTCCTCTCCTTTTACTTTCTTTTGATCAAAATCTTTTTAAAAAGAAAAAAAAATCAGAACAGCTGAATTAAATCTTTTCTGCACTATTTGTCTATAAATATGTTGGCTAGATTCTTGGTATGGCATTATTTATTTAGAAAAATATGCTTAGGATTGCACTGTAGAACTTTGTTTCAAAAATAAGACCTACAAGGAACACATTCTTAGAATCTAGTATGGAGTTGGGGGGTGAACTTGCTCTTGTCCATCATGACACTTCCTGTCTCCCAGTTAGCTAAATCCAGCCATGGTAATGCATATCTATGCCTAAAATATGCAGTTAAGCACTTAGGTAATCTCCAGGGTAACCCACATGCACAGACAAGCTTTTCCTGTACTCCTGGAAACAGCACGTATCTTGGAATATGCTGTTACTGGGCTTTTAGTATGTAACTGGATTACAAGAACAATGTACAACCCACACCAATTTCCTATAGAGGCAAACATTGCTTTGGGTTGGGGATGAAATTTTGAGGTAAGTAGGTACTCTCACAAAATGGCTGCCCTGAAAAATGGCTACCCTGCTGGGTATGGCTAATGACAACTTGCTCATTCATCAGAATAAGAAAATATCCTTAAGATGACCTCTACCACTTAGAGTTTTTTCTGCAGAGTAAATCTGATATTAGATGCTGTAGATTTGCTCAATAGCACACCAACTTTGTTTGCAATTTTATTACAAGGAGGGGGGGTGTCAATTGGGCCAGAAAATAGATTGCAAGAATCACCAAATTGTCTAGATTATTACTTGACGGGGTTTTTTTAAATGAATAAAGCTAGTTTGAAGAGGATGGTCATCAGTTATCAATAGTTTACTACTTTGTTCTACAAGCCTATCACAAAAAATAGGTTTCCCGCAAAAAGCAGTTTAAAATAGTTATCACTAAATAGCAACTCCTACTGCATCTTCCTGCTAGCAGTGCTGCTAGGAAGAGCTGTTTGTTTATTATTATTAAATTTATATGCCACCCATCTCACTGTCAAGTGACTCTTGATAGTTCGCCAATGTCTGGAAGTCACAGGTTTAAAAATGCTAAGATTCAAGTGTGTAGGATAAGTATACTCTGACCTAGAACAATTATGTGTTCATTATGTTAACTCAACAGTGAAGAACTGCTATTTGCATATGTTCAGAAACATGTCTGGACCATGACATGACAACTCATAAACTTGTCATCATGTTTGCCACATTACACGACATTTTGCTATGTTGTTTTCCACTTCTTCAACCTGTTCACCCCTAAATATATTGGATTTCCATGCCCAAAGCCCAAAAACACCTGGAAAATAGCACCAGGTTGGGATGTGAATAATACAAGCAAAGCATTGAGAGGTAGTATAGTTGTCAAGGGATTAAACAAGAAAAGATCAAAGCTCACTAAAGGCCAAAATTTTTCTGTTGGTATGTTGGAAGAAATGTCCATCTGGGTTCAGTTCCAAGTGGGGAAAAAGACACTGGAAACATGGAGGCTGCTTGGAAAAATGGTTTTAATGTTGGACAGAATCACATGGCTTGAGTTCCTGAGCAGAAAAGGGGAGAGAACCTGAGAATCCCTGGGTTTTAAGCCCTCTCTGGGGCCCCACCTCTGTTTCCTGTTTCTGTGTAAGAAATGTATTCTGATTGGCTGTCAGACTCCCAGGGGTCTTAGCTAACTTTGTAGATTGTGTGCTAAGTTTGGTTGAAACTTGGTGGGGTGGTGCAATGAGATGGGGTAGATCTTGGTTATGTAGAATAGGCTGGGTCAGGCCTTAATGGCCCATTGACAAAGGTGGTGGTGGGGAGCTATTAAGAGTGAGTTTGTTTCCTGCCTAAAAACATGTTTCTCTGGCTCAGGCTTTAATGGCCCATTGACAAAGGTAGGGGGCAGAGTTTCTGCCTCTCTGAGTTTCTACTTCTCTTTTTAGGGGAAATATTCTGCCTTTTTAGTATTTCCTAAAATATTTCATTTTCTAGGAGTGGGGTGGTTTTTTTTTACTTCCTACAGGTACAACCTAGAAGAGGAAGATAGCCCTGATCTTCAGATGAACTGTGTGCTTGGGAATTTAGGGGGAAAATGCTTGCCTTTTACCATAGCATTAATTAATTTAGTTCAATCCAGCCATTTTAAAAGCTAAAATGGTTGACGATAAAAAAAGAAACTAGTATTTTCCTTCAGATGGCTGTTTCAAGAAAGTGGAATGCCATAATAGTGTTCTAGAACAGGGCTAAGCAAACCTAATAACTTCCAGATATTTTTCACTAGCAAGTCTAGCAATCATTTCTAATTAGCCAAGAGGCTGTACAGTAACAGTTCCTCACAATGTTTAGATTGTCTTGAGTTTCTCCAGAAGGAAATACATTGCCTTGCAAAAAAAAAAAAAGTCAAAATAAAACGGGTTTTTGGCCCGCCACTTTGTAAAGCAAGACTTTGCTGTAATAAAAACAGTTTCCATAACATTTCTTGCACAAAATGCACTTTTTTTTTTAAAAAAATCGCAAATTAAAAAGAAAGCTATTGATAAAGCAGTCCGTCCGGCAGATAACTTCTTGGATAAATTTAAAAACTTTAATGCTTGAAGTCCTGTAGGGCCATTTGCCTCTCCTTTCTCAATATCTAATTACATCACCAACATCTGCCAGACTTGGTTCCGGTTACCAGATACGGGCTGCAAAACTTCGAAGGACGACTCGCTAGGAGCAGAAGCACATTTCTCCTCCCTGCCCTCTAGGGGCGGCCTGGAGTTTTGCCTTGGGCAGGAGGTTGGACTAGATGACCTGCAAGGTCCCTTCCAACTCTGTTAATCTGTTAACCCAGACTTGGGTGTCCTTTTAAAAAAGTTAAGAATACACCCGCCCCCCCAACCCCGGGCGCTTTAGCTCCAGCTATTGAGCCTGAATTAAAGTTAGCAGTATTATTATGAGTATTATTCCTAACTGGCAAGAAAAGGTTCGTTTAACTTTTGGAGCGCATGTTGCCTCTTTCTCCCCAAAAGATTTACCCGATGGCTCTCTTATCAGATCCATCTTATCGGTGTTGACTCGGAAGTAAACCGTGCAAATGTTCCAGAGGGCGGACTTCAAACATCAAGTTGCGCCGCTGGCTTCCAGAGTAAAATCCTATAGAATCCACCGGGCTTTCCTTCCACTAAAATACACGTTACGGAGGATCGGGGGCAATCTTTTCCTCTGCCGCCGCTTGATCAGCTTGCAGAGCGCGCCCTCGCCGCTCCTCCGCGTGATTTCGCCCTTGTAATCAGCCTTTCGGATCGTCAAGTCGATCAGCTGCTAATTCTCATTCCACTTGGCAACTTCTGTTTCTCCGGCGTGCAGCTTGAAGCCTCCGCCCCCTCGGTGCGCTCCCTCCCTCGCCGTGTGGCTGGCTGGCAGGAAGGATGGGAGAGAGGGAGGGAGCGAGCGAACTGCAGATGAGGGTTAAAGGTGCTGCTGGCTGGAAGTTTGAAGAAGGTCGCCGCTTGTGAGCGAGCTCCGGCAGCATCATGGCGGAGCAGAGCGACTCGCCCGTTCACGTCCAGCAGCCTCAGCCGGCGCCGGCTGCACCGCCGCCCCCGGCTCCTACTCCCGCACCTCAAGCCGCCGGCTGGCCCATTTGCCGGGACGCCTATGAACTGCAGGAGGTGATCGGTCAGTTGGCACACAGAAGGGAGCAGGCTTCTATGACTGGGGGTGGGTGGGGATAGGAGGAAAGAGGGATGGCTGACTCAGTGCGGGGAGAGAGAGAGAGAGAGGAGCAAATGCTTCGTCAGCCGGCTTTGGGGCCTACCGGCGTTTTTGTGTTAGCAAAGCCCGGCGGCTTCTCATTGCGGCGGATGCGCCCCGCCACTGCAGTGTTTGCTGCAGCTGCAAACTTGACTTCCTCCTCGCCTCGCACCTTCCTCTGTTGCAACGTTCCATCTGTTTGGGGGGAGAGGAGGGGCGGGCGCGTTCTAGAACGCTCGGGGTAGGGTTTTTGACTGGAAGGGGGGCGAGGCAGCGACGCGTGGGGGAGGCATCCGAGCCTCTCTCCCTCTCTTCCCCTCCCTCTCCCTTTCCCCCTTCTCTCTCCGCCCTTCTCCCCCTCCCTCTCCCTTTCTCTCCCCCTCTCTCTTCCCCCCTCTCCCTTTCTCTCTCTCCCCCTCCCTTTCTCTCTCTCCCCCCCTCTCTCCTTCTTCCCCTTCTCTCCCTTTCTCTTCCCTCCTTTTCCCCCCTCTCTCCCTCCCTCTCCCTTTCCCCCCTCCCCCTCCCCCCTCCTCCTTGGCTCCTTGCTTTCTTCTCCCCCTTGGGTTTTGTCGCAAGTAGTATTTTGGCTCTTGCTGTCCTGAGGGTAGATCGCCTCGAAGTTGCCATGGCACTTATCCACTTTTTAGAAGAGAACCTCGGAATATCCCTAACTTTTCTTCTCCTCCCTTCCCCCCCCCATCTTTCCCTCTTTTGCTGCTGTAATTACACCCAAATGGCCAAATGTGTAACTAATCGCTGACCTCTCCCACTCTTCTCTTTTTTTCTTCCTTCCTATGAACATCTGTTTTCTCCAGCTGCAGAGAGTCTCGCCCGATGTACGGGTTTCCCAAAAAAAAGCCACATTGCCATTTTTGGATGACTTGTGGAATGATCTCGTGGCTGGTGCAGTCGAGGGCTGATGGCTCAGAGGTTGCTCCTTTTTTCCACATCTTTTTGTTTCTGGCCTCTACCCCTTTTGGGTTTCATTTGATATTAGCATGTGTGGTTTTTAAGACGGGCTCTTTGGCGTGTCTGGAAACACATCCTCAGTTGCCATTCTGAGCTTGTAGTTTTAATTGTGCCCAATCATTCCTCTGCTGGGTTCACATAGAGATACTATGATAGTTTTACACAGAGAAGCAATGTTAGTCCAAGTGCGGCATTTGTTTCTTGCTTCTCTTCTGTTTCTGAGAGAACAGAGCCCAGTGGGGGAGGGGAATGACGTGGATGCTCCATTGGCCTTTAGTTGGTTTTCCGGCTAGGTTATTTGGATAAGGAGGCCAAAAATCAGCAGGGGGGGAAAAAAAACTTAGCGGCAATCCAGGAATTTTATTATTTTCCAAGCTGTACTCTTCAATCATCATTGGATACTCTGGCCTCCAGTTCATCTTGCAGTTGTTCTCCAGTTCATCTTGCAATTTCACCAACTGCTGGAACACTGAAAAGGAAATAATGATAATAATTAAAAAACCAGAATGGAAACTGGCTTTCCATCTTCTGCTCCGACCCAAATGTTTGAAAAGATTCAGACATTCTGGGTCTGCTCCCCTTGGGGAAGATGCAGCTCTCTTATGTTCCGCCTAGCTAAAAATGGCTAAGTTAGAAATCTTCCCCCTCCTTTTAATCCATTTTATTTTCTCTACCGACTATCATTCATAGGCCTTCTTTGTCTTATGGGGGGTACAAAATATATGAAAGGTGCTGTTTAAATTATCTAAACTATCCTGTTTTTCTGATCTGGCAGAAGTGTCTAGCAAGTTTCCAACTCTGGAGTTTGACATTCTGCAGGCATGCAGAATGTGGAATTGTCCACAGCTGAAGAAAATAAAGGAAGAATGGCTTGTCCTGTCTACTTCCTTAAAGAATGAGGTTGCACTCTCCATGGCTCACTGAAATTACCCAGCTTCAGTAATCTGAATGGCTTACCTTTGGATCTGTAGATTGCATTATTCTATTTATTAGATGCTGCCAAACATTCAGAAATAAGAATGGTAAGATCAGTTATCAAGAAAGAACATTACAGGGATCATAAAAATCACAGTAACCAGCCCGATTACACATTCTGATATGCATATATCTGTGATTTGTACAATTTTCGTTGTGGAGGAAAAATGAAACTTCTCTACGAGGAGATGAGAGACGTATGTCTGTGTTGCAGGCTAGTTAGGTAAATTGTACCTTGTGCTGAATATTTAGACTTCCAAAAATACTTTTCTGGAAATAAGCAAATAGAAGGTCTGCCATCCATTGTTTGACATTGATTGGAATTTGTAAGCCTTTGTGAGGAAACGGGCGAAAACTGACTAAAAAGGCTATTTACACATGTGGTGGTATTAGGTTTTTATCTAACCTTTTAAATCTGTAACTTAAAGTGGGGAACTTTTATTTCCCCTAGTTCATATTTCACCACAACAAAAATCCCATGAGGTGGGTTGGTTTAGCTGGTCCAAAATTACACAGCTGTCTTCCATGAAGAATGGAGGCCTAGAATTCAGTCTTCTGTTTTTTAGGCCAGCATTTTACCACTATTCCAAACTGGCACTCAATTACCTAAATGTATTGAGTAACCTTTTATCTTACAATTCAGTCTTCAGCATTTTTGTTTACACGTTGATCCTACCCCTACTTAAGTATCCTACCCCTACTTAAATACTAGTTTAGACCTATTAGATCTAGCTGCTAAAATCAAGACACCCACTTAATGCAAGCAAGCAAAATTGTTGCAGATTTTTGTAGCTCAAATATGACCCTAATTTATTACTTCATAATAAACCTATATATTGAAACAGCACTACTTGTGTTAACCCTCCTAAAATCCTTATTATATGCTACATTCATATCAGAGAATTCTATTCATCTGTAAATCTCAATCTAAATTAATTGCATAGTATATTTAAATGGAGGTGTAAATTTATATTCAGACTGATAGACAGTAGATCCAATTTTTCTAATTTAGATCTACTGAACAAATAGGCATTTTAATTGGTTGCTATAGTAATTAACATGCCTGTAGCAAAAGAGATTTTTAAACAATTGAGCATAATCAGAAACAGCCTACTGTCCTTAAATTTTTTGAACTCCCAAGTGTGTCCTCAACTAGGGGCCTATAATAATATTAAGGATCAGTATCTGACATGTATTAAAAAAACAATAGAATAATGCAGGACAACCAGTACAAATGTGTATTTGGGAGTAAGAACCATGAGTTCAACTCGGCTTAGTCCAAAATAAGGTGCTAAGCATGAAAACTATGATAACGTTTGACCGTGAGAGTGACATTTTTGCCCCTAGTTTCTTACAAAGAAAAGCTACCTTTAACTGCTGATCTGTATATAATTTTAGATTAGGTTCATCTTTAATTCTCTGTTTGAAACAGGGTTGGATAAACTGCATGCAGTTCTCTAGAGCAATTTGTGATATAGTTACTGCCTCTTTCCTGGTGGCTGACCCACAGACTATCCAGAGTGCCTTCTCCCCACAGATTGGGGGACACTTTTTGCATGGGAGTGCAAACCCCAAAACAGTTCATTGTCATCAAGATAGTTGAACCTGTTAGGAAGTGTTCGTCCTCTTATTACTGGGTACCTACTAGGTGTTCGATTTTCTTAACTTTGTATTTGTACATTAGGAGGTGACAAGGGTATATGTCCCAGATTGCACTTAGGGGGATATTTAGTTTAAGAAATTATACCGAGATGTTCTGAGTTTTCCAGGAGACAGACAGGTGGGTGATGATAATTCCTGTTTTAAAATTGAGGGGAATGTCTTGGACACAAAAGGACAAGATCAATAATAATCTCATAAACATATGGTGAAAAGCGTTTGAGTCCATGTAATTGTTTCGGATTATCTTAATTATTATTGAACATAATTACTGTTCAGATGAACCATACTGCATTAAGCCATGGTTTACTAGATGCAGTTTTTGCTAAAACAAACCATATTATAGCACCCTCTTTCTTTTAACCATAAAATAAAGTACTGAACATATCCTAGAACCAGAAGGTAGCTAATTAGATTCACACATCTTATTAACTCATAAGGTGGTTTGTTTAGCTTTGACTTAAATTTATTAGTTGCAAATCCTGCATTATGGCGTTAGTATTCTATATGTGCTACTATCATTGACTTCACACATTTTGCACAAAGCCTTCGTTTATGTAATTGTAACTAGTTAAATAAATCATCAGATTGGATTCAAATTCTGCACTAGGCCAAAACCAGTCAGTCTGTGGAATAGTTTAGTTCAATGCGTGAAATAATCACTTTCTGTAATCGTAGTGAGAGGCAGGGCATATTGTTATCTTCATTGAAAATGGCTTTATATGTCTTTTGAACATTTGTGATGGGCTGGCACGGCCCATAAAGTCACTGCTTTTTAATGTCAGGTTCCACAAAGTGTCTTAGAAAAAAGTAAATTCAGTTTCGCCAACCCTTACAATATGTTTTCCTATTTCAGGTGTTGCATATTGGTTTGTAAATCCTACAGTATGGCACTCTGCAAAGGGTGTTGTCTTGGAAGCTAAGCCACTGAAGGGAAGAGAGTTAGAAGTATAGCGATTGCAGGTTTGCTAGTGTCCCCCCGTCCGTCCGTCCCCCGCAGTGTAGAGAAAAAAATTGGCTGCTGAAAAAGCCACAGTGGAATATTGGGCTGGCGGGGATGGACAGGTAGAACCATACATGAACATTTTGTTGCTTATTGGAGTAAGAGTGCTCTTGACTCCCAAGTAAATTGCATGATGGTGCCTTGTATATTCAGTGGCTGAATTTACATGAATCTCTGTTATGAGGGACGTGGTAGCTCAGTGGCTAAGACCCTGAGCTTGTCAATCAAAAGGTCACCAGTTCGGCAGTTCAAATCCCTAGTGCTGCATAACTGAGTGAGTTCCTGTTACTTGTCGCAGCTTCTGCCAAACTAGCCGTTCGAAAGCATGTAAAAATACAAGTAGAGAAATAGGAACCAGCTTTGGTGGGAAGGTAACAGCCTTCCGTGCACCTTCGGTGTTTAGTCATGCCGGCCACATGACTATGGAGACGTCTTCAGACAGCGCTGGCTGTTCGACCTTGAAACGGAGATGAACACCACCCTCTAGAGTTGGGAACGACTAGTACATAACGTGAGAACCTTTACCCGTTATGACAGAAACCAGACATTTTGGATTTATGTTTCAAATCCAATATACTTTTAACTCAGAAGTTATGCTATTTGAATCTGGTATATCTTTTCAAAGTTCCCATCCTCCCCAAATAAAAAGTATAGAGCCAGCATTTTGTAATCTTTTCCTATTCATTCTTTATTCCACCTCCACACCAATGTGAAGATTAATCGAAGTTTGTACAATAGCTGTTTACTCCTTTTTTCTAAATTTGGATTGGGTGTATTTTGTTCCGGACTTGATTCTCTGTACTCCCTGAATGAGTCTAAAAATAAAAACCCAAACCCTGCCAGCAGCTAGTTTTACTGAAAATATAGTTGAGGGCGGATATATAGTCTCCCAATATTTGCAGGGTCATCATGCAAAAAGAAGACATGGACTTTCTTCTCTATGGCCCCAGAGGGCACAAGCAGAACCCACGGGCCGAAATTACAAAGAAGAAAGTTCAGTCGAGACGTCAGAACAAATTTTCTGACTATATGACCTCTCAGGCTGAGAAGTCATATAACGTTAGAGAGCTCTTCTGTGCTTTTGTTGTTGTTAGTTGTGAGGTCGTGTCCGACCCATCGCAACCCCATGGACGACGTTCCTCCAGGCCTTCCTGTCCTCTACCATCCCTTGGAGTCCATTTAAACTCACGCCTACTGCTTCAGTGACTCCATTCAACCACCTCATTCTCTGTCGTCCCCTTCTTCTTTTGCCCTCAGTCTTTCCCAGCATTAGACTCTTCTCCAGTGACTCCTTCCTTCTTCTTCTGTGCTAGAGGACTTCAAATGGAGGACAGATACTCGTTGTCAACATTGCAGTGGTAGATTTTGCATTTCAAGCAGGAGATTGGGTTTACATGCCTCGTCTCGCCGATTCTTTGATTCTGTGAAGCTTGTCAGGCTAGGATGTGAAAAGTATCCGGAACAATGAAATTCCTTTTGTCCTTATCTTGCTTAATAAGGCAAGTTAAATATTGTTGAGATTTCTTTCTTTTTCCCTTTTGTCTAGGTGAGGGACAAGTTTTTCCCCCTGTGGTTGTCTCTTTCCTGCAGCTTACTGAAAGAGTTTGGATGAAGCATGGCTAGTCCTTGATTTACAACAGTTTATTTAGTAACCATTCGAGGTTACAGCGGCACTGAAAAAAAGAGATTTATGATCGGTTTTTTCCCCCCACATTTACAACCGTAGCAGCACTCCCATGGTCACCTGATCAGAATTCAGACACCCGGCGACTGACTCATATTCATGACGGTTGCAGTGTCTTGGGGGGGGGGGTGTCATACAATATTGCTTTTTGTGACCTTCTGACAAGCAAAATCCATGGGGAAGCCTGGCTCACTTAACAACCCTGTTACTTAACAACTCTCAGTGATTGAGTTGACAACTGTGGCAAGAAAGGTCAATGGGGTAAAACTCACTTAACAGTTCTCACTTAGCGACATAGATTTTGGGCTCAATTGTGGTCATACTTCAAGGACTACCCTGTCTCCCCAAAAATAAGACCTCTCTGGATAATAAGCCCAATCGGGGTTTTGAGCGCATGTGCTAAAATAAGCCCTCCCCAAAAATACTGCAACACAGCAGCAGCCATGAGGAGACCACGCTCGCCGCCTCCTGCACCTCAACAATAATAAGATGTCCCTGAAAATAAGGCTAAGGCTTATTTTTTTTGGGGGGGGGGGTTTCAAAAGAAAATAAGACCCTGCCTTATTTTCAGGGAAACACACTACCTGTATATGAAAAGCATTATTAATCATTATTATTATTAATAATAATAATTATTATTATTAGCCTGGACAAGCCGTTTGTATAACCTGACTGGTATTGCATGCCATCAACAGATTCCCGCGAAGAAAATCATTTGGAGTTGATGTGATAGACATGCATGCCGTGTGAATCAAACATACCCAGTGTGGGCGTTGAACGTAACTGTCTGAAATGCCCACTTGCAGAACAGTTCATACTTTAAAGTATTTTTTGCAAAGCCTGGATTTTGCTTCTTGTTTGGTGTGTTGTCAGGGTTGAGAGTGCAGCAATTGGATAATTGTGCCCAGCTTCCTCTTCCTGATGGCCGCATCAGTAGCTGGCAAATGGTATCCTCGCTAATTAAATTGTCAAAGGAAATGGGAGCCAGATTGCCCTGGCTTTGGAGAGAGAGACGGCAGCCTATCTGTGACAAGAAGAAGGGGAACACCCTTCTTTTGTGTACTCTGCTTCCAAGCCTGGACAGAGCTCTGTTGTTGAATAATAAGGGAAGCACAATAATGCCAAATATTTATAGAGCACTGGTGTGTGTGTGTGTGTGTGTGTGTGTTAGGTTTTGAAAAAGTTGTGTGATGTGTTCTCATGGTGATCCTTATACAATCTTGTCGATCGTCTGTATCGTTATGATTTGATAGATGGTGATGGGCCGCAGTTGAGTCTGCCTAATGCAAAGTTGTGGTGTGAGTTGGAACGGGGGCCTTCTTAGCTCACTGTGGCGTTTATGAGCATCGGTGCTGCCAGTCTACGCTTGAAAAAGGCGTGCAGCACTCTGCAGAGACAGTGGCCTATCTGTGGGCCGTCTCTTCTGCTCTAGGGCAAACACTGTTGCCCTCTCTTAACCAAGATTCCTAAAATTAGCAGATGGAACAAACATTTCTTCTATTCTCTGTCCGCCATGCTTCAGTGGGACTTTGTGCCTCCTACCCAAAAGTATCTTGCACATTTATTTTATATTTATATGTGTGTGCTTGTATTAGAGCAGGCAGAATGATTCAGAGGAAAATATCTATCTTATCTATCATCTATATATATCATCTATCATCTACCTATCTATCATCTATCTAATCTATCATCTATCTATCTATCTATCTATCTATCTATCTATCTATCTATCTATCATCTATCTATCTCCTATCTATATCATCTACCTATCTATCATCTATCAATCTGTCTCATCTATCTATCTATCTATCTATCTATCTATCTATCTATCTATCTATCTATCTATCTATCTATCTATCTAACTAACTATCTATCATCTATCTATCTATCTATCTATCTATCTATCTATCTATCTATCTATCCATCTCATCTCATCTCATCTGTCTAGCTCATCCGTCTATCACCTATCTATATCATCTATTATCTATCTATCTATCTATCTATCTATCTATCTATCTATCTATCTATCTATCTATCTATCTATCATCTACTTACCTACCTACCTATCTCTCACCTATCTATATTATCTACTTACCTGCCTGCCTGCCTGTCTAAAATATTCAGTTTTTGGGAATCTCTTTTAAAATATAAAATGCTCAGTGAGAAAGATTCCCAAAATTCACTGTCAATGTAAGCAAATATCTCTGAATGGATTTATATATCATAGTAAGCCCCATTTTGTTTTAACTGTAGTATCTTAAATAACTCACTCAGATATCATTCTGAGAGATATATCAGCGAAACAGCAGCATGGCATGGTGTAGTATGTGAACCCACCCATAATATTAGATAACCTTGAGACTATATAAATTGGTTAATAAGATTTGAATGGAATAAACTAATCCTCCAGATGCGTGACACTGCAAATTCCAGAATTCTTAGCTATTCTATCCATTGACTCTGCTGACTTGAAGTGCTGGTGATTTATTTATAGATGTTCATATATTGCCCAGTTTCCAGAATTCTGGCATTCACAACATAGGATTAGAATGTAAACAACTCAAAAATAGAATCCAGCCCAAACAAGAGTAAAAGGGTAGCCAGTCTCCATGCAATAAAGCAGTACTATCAAGGGGGTGGGGGGTGGGGGGATCTTATCAAACAACAATCTGGTAGATCAATGGAGCTTTGTGTAAGATCAATAAGAGAGGTGGGCCAAGCAGCCTCTGCAGGCAAGGATTTCAATAGTGGTGTAATATAAGCCATTGCAGAGAAGAATTGCTTTATTTATTTATTTAAATAATGTATATGGTCACCCAACTCTTGGCTTTTGAGTCCTAATTTCCTAATTCCTAATTTCTTACAGGGGTTGAAGTCTTAATCATTTTCTTCTTATAGATTCACATGGACTAGGCAGATTCATTATAGGGCTTTCTAATGGGATAGGATCCAAACTGGGTTTTCAGACTTGTGCTGGAGCCCATGCTTTGGGAATTTCTCTCTAATGGAATATGTGCTTTGGGCTATTTATTCTATGCATAGTATTTATGTGGTGCCTCGTATGTGGCTTTTTATTTGTTGATTGGGTGTTGATAGCCGACAATTAAGTCGTTGGCTGTAAAAAGCCACAAACAACCAGGCACCACATTCTATACTATGCATAGAATAGCCCAGCACAAGTCCAAAAGCTCGGAAGAGTTAAACCTCTGGTCCCAATGACCGACCCAGATGGTGGATCCTGCAACATTATTCTGGCACATGTATATTTACCTTCATTTGTTTTGTATAGGATCCAGCATAAAATTCTGCGAAAGGGGAAAATGCATCATCAGTTAATAAGAACACTCTGCTTTTCTCTCTTATATAAATAGAATCCTATCACCAGAAACTCCTGCTGCAGAATGATAACATAACTCTCTTATTGGAATTAATAGCAACCAATTCAGCACTTTGATGCTTCAAATAACAGGAGAGGGGGTGGCAGAACCAACACTTTTCCACACTATTACTTCCCTTCCCCTATGAAAGCGCCCTCCTGTTTATAGGCATCCAAATTGTTCTAGAATAGGGGTGTCAAACTCAAGGCCTGGGGACCAGATCTGGCCCACGGGATGCTTAGATCTGGCCCGCAGGGCCACCCTGGAAATAGTGAAGGACTGGCCTCTGCCAGCGAAAATGGAGACCCTCCTGAGCTCTGTTTTCGCTGGCAGAGGGTTGCAGGAGGCCCTCCCAGCTGAAAGCACAGCTCGCAAGGGCTGCACGTGGTCCCCTGAGCACCGTTTTTGCTGGCAGAGGGTTGCAGGAGGCCATCGCAGCCAAAAACGGAGCTTGGGAGTTTTTGCTGGCAGAGTGCTTGGGCCACCACAGCCACCCCTGACACGAGTGACATGCTGACCACACACACACACCCTCGAGGTCAAACAACCCTGATGCGGCCCTTAATGAAATCAAGTTTGACACCCCTGGCCTACATAGTCAACAGATTGATAAGGCACCTGTGGGGTTAAATTTCCCCCTTTTTCTGGGTGCTGCTCTGGAGAGTCCAAGCATGGGTTAAATACAGCCAATGTTCCCAGGACTGAATTAAAATTTTAAGCCACGCCTCTGGTGCCAACTAATCTTCAGATTTTTTCAATTCAGCTAAGCCCAGTGGACGTGTTTCCAGTTTCTCTTCATTCCTAATTGATTGCTTGGACTCTCTATTTTTCTATTGACTACAAAAAGATTCTATTCTACTTCCTGTTTATTGGAGCAGGCTTGGTGAGTCTCCCTTTAATTTAATTCCCTAGTTCTCACCAATTTCAGCCTCTCCAGTGTCCTGGGTTTGCTTGGGCGCCGTGAGGCTGCAGGCAGCTGTGGGGGAAGGCGTATGGGTCAGAGTGCCGATGCCAGTGCTATCGCAGTGATCCCGCTGCAATTGTAGCCCTGCTGAGCCCTCCATTGCTGCTGACCGTGCTTCTGAGTGAGCCAGCTGTTGGTGCAGAGCCTCGGAGCTCTCTGGTGTATGCGGGCGGCATTTTTAGGTGGATCACATGTGGCAGCGGCCATTTTAAGAGTGAACCTGGTCAGGATCTTCCAATGTTAGAGAGTGAGGAAGAAGGCCAGGAATTCTCCTCTGCTGATTCCATTGCAATGGCAGGCTCTCCTAGGCCTTCTATGGCCGATTGAGCAGACCTATTTGCATGTCCTTCTGATCTGGAAGAGGAGCCGGTCGCAGTGGGGACCCTTGAACCCCAACAACCGGCTATTCAGCCCCCACCCGGAGCTCGCCCACCAGAAGATAGGGGACCCGATCTTTCCATAGAAATGCAGAATGTCATTGCCAGAGCCATTTCCCAAGGGATAGAGACCAGCATATTGCAACGGGCCACGCGCCCGCACAATTCACGCCCACTCCCGACACCAGGACCTTCGCAAGAAGTGGCTCAGGCCCAGCCCCCTCAGTCATTGCATTCTTCCTTGGCCAGTGAGTATTCTGACTGGGAGGAGGACCTTGGTCCGGGAGTAGAACCAGAATTCTCAGGGGATGAGGTCGCTGTTCCTGACAAGCCAGCCTTTTCTGGCTTGTTCAAGTATACTACTTTCAAAACTATTTTGAACGCCAAAGCCTCGACCTGCTTGGGTACTAGCATCCCAGCTCCGACTGCTCCTGCACCGGAGGACTTCAGCGAGGGACTCTTTGAGGAGCCAGAACCTATTCAAGAAACTGTGCCAGTTCCAAAGTTATTTCTTAATGTGGTGCAAAAGCAATGGGCGCAGCCAGGCACCCCTAGTAGTATGACAAGAAATTGTACACGGTTGACCCAAGTCTAGATGACTTACTGAAATTGCCTCCGGTGGACGCGCCTGTGGCGGTGCTCACTTCCAACTCAGTGCTCCCCCCTGAACTATTAGAAGGGATCAAGGCGGAGGACAAAAGGGCCAAGAACGCCTGCCACAAGGCTCATCAGGCGGCGGCTTAGGCCATTAAAACTTCTGGTTCTGTGTCCTTCCTGTCCAGGGCGCCGCTACTTTGGCTGAGACAGCTCCTCGCCAAGCTTCCGGCAGGGGATACCAAATTAAGACAGCATGTTAACAAAATTATTGCAGCGACAGAGTACACTGCTGACGCTACCCTGAACGCTGCCAAATTTGCTTCTAGATCCCTGGCTTCTAATGTCACCACCAGGCGCCTCTTATGGCTCAGACATTGGAACGTGGATATGCGATCCAAGTGGAAGATCGCCTCGGCTCCCTTTAATGGCGGCAAGCTTTTTGGGGAGGCCCTAAACCCCGTCCTGGTTGAAAGCAAGGACAAAAAGAAGGTTATGGCTTTGGTCAACAAAAAATCTGACCGTAAGGGTTCACAGACTTATAGGAGGCAGCCCTTTCGGAACTCGAGTTCCTTCCAACGTCCATACTCTCAGGGCACGGATAGGTCTCAGGGCATGGATAGGTCCCAGGACCGTCAGCTCTTTCGTGACAGGAACCGTCAACAGTCCTTTTCCAAATATCCCTATCGCGGAGGGTCCAATTCCAGACCCTTCAGACGCTATAAGTGATTATCAGCGGACGGCTCCCATAGGAGGGCGTCTACAGTTGTTCCATGCCCAATGGGAGCGGATCACGTTGGACCAGTGGGTCCTTCAGACGATACGCATAGGTCTAACATTAGAGTTCATTTCTCCCCCTCCCTGACACTTCGTTTGGTGTCCAACCCCCTCCTGTCCAGTCAAGAAGGTTCTCATGGAACAGGAGATCCTTCACCTCAGAGACATAAATGCCATAGAACCGGTTCCACCAGGTGAGGAAAGGACAGAGTTTTATTCAATATTCTTCCTTGTCCCAAAGAACTCCGGGGGGTGGAGGGGGATCCTCGACCTAAAAAAGCTAAATCATCATATAGTATACTGGAGGTTCAAGATGCAGTCCCTTCAGTCAATTCTGGGTTGCATCAGGCCGGGAGATGTCCTAACATCCATAGATCTCAAGGAAGCCTACCTCCACATCTCCATTCACAAAACTCACTGCAGGTTCCTGAGATTCTTTTATGCAGGCTGCCACTACCAGGGCCTTGCCATTCAGCCTGTCCTCGGCACCACGAACCTTTACAAAGATCCTAGCCATGGTGGCGGCTTTCCTGAGATCTCGCCCAGTGCGCCTGCATTGCTACCTGAACGACGTCCTCATCCAGTCATCATCATGGCAATAAGCGGTAGAAGACCTGCAGCACACACTGTGAACCCTCCTACATTACAAGTTCTCCATCAACAAGGAAAAGAGTCATCTGCATCCGACCACCAGGCTGCAGCACCTGGGTGCCATCATCGACACCACCAGCTGCCAGGTCTCTCTGTCTCCGGAGCGCTTAGCAAGCATCAGAAGCCAGGTGTTGCAAGTACTACACTTGTCACAGGCATCGGTGGTGCAGCTGTCACAACTCCTCGGCAAGATTATTTTGTGCCTGTCAATAGTTCCTTGGGCACGTCTTCATTCTCGACACCTACAATGGCTCCTCCTGAGGGCCAACATGAGCAACTCTCAACAGCTGGTTCGAGTCTCACCAAAGGTACGTCAGTCCCTCCACTGGTGGCTGTCCCCCGCGCTGGCGAAGGGCACCCTCTTCAAAGAGCCAGACCGCCTCACCATCACGACGGAGCCAGTCTATTCGGCTGGGGCGCTCATCTCCACAACCAGATTGTGCAGGGCAGATGGTCACCGCCCGAAGCGTCCCACAGTATCAACTGGTTGGAATTGAGAGCTGTGCGGCTTGCACTCGTTCACTTTCGAGACCACATCAAGGGGCATCACGTGAAAATCCTAATGGACAATGTGGCCACAAAGGCGCACATAAACCTCCAAGGGGGCACCTGCTCCAGGTCCCTGATGGAGGAATCAGAGCGCCTGGGAAGGTGGGCAGAAAGATACTTGTGCTCGATCCAAGCGGAGCACATCTCCGGGGTCCACAACATCCAGGCGGACTGCCTGAGCAGGGCCACAGTCGATCACTCGGAGTGGCGCCTGCATCCGGACCTGTTCCACCAGTTGTCTCAGAGGTTCGCTGTCCTCTGGTCAACCTGTTCGTGTCCCCAGAGAACACACACCTCCCCAGGTTCTTCTCCAGGTTCCACACCCTGCAAGCCAAAGGGGTAAACTCTCTCAACTCTCCGTGGCCACCGGATCTGATGTACGCCTTCCCCCCGTTGCCTCTTCTTCCCAGGGTGATTCGGGAAATTCTGTTGGAGGAGGCGGAAATTCTGCTCGTGGCTCCCTACTGGCCCAGAAGGACCTGGTTCACTGACCTGGTGAGTCTCTCTGTCAACCCTTCTTGGCGGATTCCCCGACACGAGGTCTCTCTCAGCCAGAGGGCGCTTCAACATCCAGAGCCCCAGTGGCTACAACTAGCCGTCTGGCACTTGAGAGGGACCTTCTGAGTAGGGGTAGCCTTTCCACTAAGGTCATTCACA
This sequence comes from Natrix helvetica, assembly GCF_964273705.1. NCBI lineage: Eukaryota > Metazoa > Chordata > Lepidosauria > Squamata > Natricidae > Natrix > Natrix helvetica. The sequence goes on along the minus strand of NC_138548.1, from coordinate 162,016,340 downwards.
CCATTCAGACGTCCAGGCAGCCTTCTACAACCAGAATATACAACGCCACATGGAAATCCTTTGACAGCTGGTGCAGAGAGCACGAGGCTGAGGGGACTATGGCTACAATTTCCCAGATCTTGGACTTCTTACAAGATGGACTTGACCAGGGCCTGACCCCTAACACTCTTAGACAGCAGGTGGCTGCCTTGTCCACGATTTTGACGGTAGAGGAGCACTCTTCCCTTGATCGTCATCCCATCATCCACAGCTTCTTATGGGGTGCAACCAACCTGAGGCCTCCGGTTGTTCACAGATACCCCTCATGGGATCTCAATGTAGTGTTACAGGCTCTCATCCCCCTTTGTTCGAAACTACAGACTGGACAAATTTGCTTCTGAGGAGGGGGCATTTGGGAGGCGAGTTCTCCAGGGCATTCATACCAGCAGAGAGACCCTGGAGGCTTTCGCTTCCCGCCCTAGTGACACTTAGCTTGGGTATGTCCCATGCTTGGACTCTCCAGAGCAGCACCCAGGAAAATGACCATTGGCTTTTCTGGGTGCTGCGAAGGAGAGTCCAACCCCGCCCTGGGGTCTGCTCCGCCAGTTGTCATATGGTTCTGCGGAACTTATGGATACTTGTTATGACTTTCATTGACTTTGTTCCTGAACTTCTCAGCGCGCATTGTCCATGCCTTCATTGAAGAAAATCTGAGGATTAGTCGGCACCAGAGGCATGGCTTAAAGTTTCAATTCAGTCCTGGGCAGATTGGCTGTATTTAACCCATGCTTGGACTCCTCTTCGCAACACCCAGAAAAGGACCCTTCAGGTAAGCCAATGGTCATTTCATTCTCTGGTTCTTTGCCCTGACTTTACTATAGTAGTTGGTATCCCAGTATATAGAATTAACAAGGCTTGATTTCTGTCTCAAGATTAATGCTAATATGTAATTAGTCTAATGAGATAATGGGCATCTTAATATTCAGGGGACAGATGCTTTAGGAACTTTCCGATAAGATACATAGTACTTAGGAAGTTTGTGGAAATATGTCTTTAATGTTGGGAAGGACGTTTACATAAAAAGAGCTGAGAGAATAACTTCTTGTGTAAATGTATGCATTGAGGACATACGTTTTTGGAGACAATCTTTGAACAAGAGTTGATAGACACATAGACGCTAATGAAATACGTAAACAAGACATGCATGAGAATAGCAAAAGAAAGTTTTCATTGAATTAATGTCTTCCAGTCTTGGGAAGCTTTGGGTGCTCTTGAGGGAGACAAAATGGGAGATTGTCATATATCACCTTTTTTTTTTACAAGTTTTACTGAAATTGAAAGTTGTCCAAGATTGCTCCTGTTACCTGTTACCTTTATCTCGGTGGAATTCATTTAACAGAAATTCATCAACAATTGTATCCTATTGTAATTAGCTAGGGAGATCTTCTATTGGGATTTTCCACTCATACCACTCCTATGTTGATGCAGCCCTGCTACAGAAGGATAGCTTGCTCATTCTGGTGTAGTCATCTGGCATTAAAAGGAGATCCCTAGATAGGAATCATATAACTCCCATGAAGTAAAAAAAAGTATCCCACTGAGTACCTGTGATACTAATGGGAATAAACCGCAGCATTGCTATCAAACCTTATTTGGAAGTTCAAGGTTGTCGTATCATTTATCAGATCATTAAAAATGTATCTTTGGGGTGCTGTTTATTTATCTTTATTTTATGTATTAAACGTATACCCTGCCACTTTCTATCTGGAATCAAGATGATATAAAGAAATAAAAGAATATTAAATGCTTTAAAGAATAAAAAGAACATTGTCAAAATTGAGACCAATCTAAAATAGTTGTTAAAACAGGACTCAGTTCAACCGACAACCAAAAGGGTTATTTCACCATTTCCCTAAAACGGGGGAGAATGAGGACCAAAGTCACTTCTTGGGAGAAAGTACTACACAATTCGGAAGCCGAGTAGAAAGTCTTCCTCGTGTATTAGAGGACTAAATGTCTGGCAGTGAAGAGGATCAAAAGGACCAGTTTTGCTGATCAAGTAACTATATGGGTTCATACCAGGAAATGCAGTCATTCAGGCAATTAAATTCTAAATAGTTTAGGGGTTTAAAGGTGAATCTTAAATTGTGTCTGGTAAGTAATTGGCAACTACAAGTAGTCTTCAACTTACAACCACAATAGAGTCCAACATTTATGTTGCTCAGTGAGAAATTGTGAGTTTTGCCCCATTTTACGACTTTCCTTGCCACATTTGTTAAGTGAATCATTGCAGTTGTTAAGTTAGTAACACAGTTGTTAAGTGAACTTGACTTCCCCATTGACTTCCCTTGTCAGAAGGTTGCAAAGGTGATCACGTGACCCTGGGACACGGCAACCATCATAAACATGAGCCAGTTGTCAAACATTCAAATGCAAATCACATTCAACTGTGGAGATGCTGCGATTGTAAGTGTGAAAAATAGTTATAAATGACTTTTTTCAGTGCCGTTGTAACTTTGAACGGTCACTAAATGAACTGATGTAGGTCGAGGACTACCTGTAGCGCTTATTCTTTTTAAATGCAGTTCTCTTGTCATCCCCCGAGTGGTCATATTTGTTCTTGTCAGCAGTCTAGTTCCGTGATGGTGAACCTATGGCGCCTGTGCCACAGGTGGCACACGGAGCCATCTCTGCGGGAACGTGTACCATTGCCCAGGTCAGCTCCACTGTGCGCATGTGTGCGCCTCCCCCTGGCCAGCTGATTTTCGGGTTCCTGCGGGGAGACGCAAGTGCATGCGCGGGGTTGGGGGTGTCACATGCGCATGCATGGGGGTGGAGTGGGTCGTGCACACATGCGCAGGGATAGGGATGTGGTGGGGTTCCCCTGTGCCCCATTTTTGGTTCCTGGAGGCTTCAGGGAGGCCTGCTAGCACCAAAATGGGGGTCACCTGGAGGGGAGGGGTGTCACGTGGATTTGTGGGGGCGTAGCCTGCAGGTGGGGTGTTGGCACTCACGTGTGCGATATTGCATGTGTGTGTGTGTGTGTGCTCTTGGCACCCGAGGAAAAGGTTCGCCATCACTGGTCTAGTTGCTCCATTTTGTACTAACTGCAGTTAGGAAGCGCTGTTCAAGTTCCCCGAGCAAAGCATGTCACAGCAGCCAAGAGAAGAAGGTAGGGATGATCATTGCTAAGTGTAGTGTCACAGAAGGATCCTAGTTGACACAGCCGTGGCTGAGTAAATGCTCCTTACCACAGCCTTCATTTGCAAATCTAGTGATAACTGGGACTTGGATACTCTGAAATAGGTGCTGTTTCTGGGGACTGCTGTCCTGTCTAAAGCCAACCTTACTTCAGTCCCGGAGCCCAACTTTCTCCTTGTTTCTCCATCTTGTCTGGATATAATCTCACCTTATTCAGCCCATCATTGGGTTGAAACGCTATACAGAAGTAGTCTGTAGTGATTGTTTTATTGGAATGAGATGGTCAGGATAAAAATATAAGATGCCATCAGCATATTTGATATCTGTATTGATGATGCCTCCTTCCCAAACTCCAAACGATCCCTCTTAGCAGGGTCATGTAAACGTTGGACAGCATAGGACAGGGGTCACCAAACCCCAGGCCGCGACTCACTGTGGGGGGCATTGTCTATTCAGAATTGGGCTGCGCGAGGGGCTTGTTGGAGCCTGCGTGTGCAGCTCAACTTGTGAGAGCGGCAGGCTGGTGGGCACGCAAGCGCATTGGCCCACCACTCAAGCAAGTTGAGATGCGTATGTGCATGGCAGCCCACCACTCACGCAAGGATTGTGTGCGGTCATGTGGCCCAGTTTCGCTCTACCCCGCAATTAGACCGCCCAGCCACAAAGATTTGGGATCGCTGGCATCGGGGACAGGATGGTCTCTGAGACACCATAGGTCCCTGATTTGGGGGGTGGGTGGGTGTCAAACATTAATCCTCAGCACCACCTTCTTGCTGTCATCAAAACCACGACAGAACAACCTGAGGCCCAACCCTGCCAAATGTCCTCCAACACTACAATCAGCAGTACTGGAAACCAATGAGACATGCAGGAAAACTGGCAAAGCTTCATGCTCTCATCTGATTTCTGAAGCTAGTCATTACCAGGGAGACCAAAGCAGTGTCAGTATCCTACCTTAGGCAAAACCCCAATTGAGATAGGGCAGTATATAATTCATTTCACCCAACTGCATCTCGAGCTGTGAAGCCAACTCCTTCTCACAATTATTTTTATCTTGGAATTGGAGCCTGGCCTCTGATTAGAAAGATCTTTCGGGTTTAGGGAGATCTTTTTCAATAACGTTACACAACCGCTTCCTTTAAACAAATGAGAACACATTCCTCATTTAAGGAGATACTAATCGTTTCCCATAATCATGGGATTAGCCGCAGCCTATCTGATTTAATCAGTCCAGAGTGACAAGTGTCAATCAAAGAGATGATCCTTGTCCACACCTTGCGATGTACAAGCTGAACAACTTCATGGAGGAGATGCTGCACAGCTAAAACAATTGCTGGTCTGCTGTTAGGTGCAGTGGAGGTAGGGAAGAGAGCCCTTATTGTCATCACATAGGACTGCAGGTGGGCCTTAAACTGGGATTTCTCTGTGTTTGAAACAATTTGTCCTGAAAATTCCTCCATTTGTGTTCCTGTCTTCTCTTCGTTCCCTCTGTTACTGTTTAACCAAGCTGCTGATACAGTTCTGCACATTGGAAGAGAGCACTTAAAAGCAATAGTGAGCCATCCACGTTCTGTTATTTGGCCATGCCTTCATCACTGACAGATGAAGGAGGAAACTCCCCAATCCTGTTGGGATTCATCACCTGCCTAGATTGGGCCATTTTTAAAGAGCGGAGTTTTATAGCAGCCACATCAATCTAAAACAGCCATTTGTTTCTCTGTGACAGCAAAGCATCTTTTTAAACTTTAAGGTCACCTGCTCCAGGTGATCAGAATATCAAATACCATCTGTTGCCCTGCTGCATTTCTGGGGGCTTAATACTAGGTAATTGGACATTGCAGGTAGGCCAAACCATAATGCAGAGAATCATAGTGATGACCTTGAGGGAAATAAACAAGAACAATTATATAAGTAAACAGAGATGAAACATTTCCTTAAGTCCTGGGAAAACAAGATCCTGCAGTATTCAGACTTGGCCCAGGAAAAATTTGGCTCTAAGGAGAAGGGGAGGTAAATAGCAATAGCACTTAGACTTATATACCGCTTCACGGTGCTTTACTGCCCTCTCTAAGCGGTTTACAGAGTCAGCCTATTGCCCCCAACCATCTGGATCCTCATTTTATGACCTCAGAAGGATGGAAGGTTGAGTCCGTCTGGAGCCTGGTGAGATTCAATCTGCCAAACTGCTAGCAGCCGGTGATCAGCAGAAGTAGCCTGCAGTATTGCCCTCTAACCACTATACCACCACTATGCTTTGATTATAGCACTGAAAGATTTTGAAGTCTCTGGGTGGGTCCTTTTTTCCCAACTATTTTCCTCACTTTGAGAAAAGTAATGTGTTACCAGTGTTAAATGAGAAGCCATATCGGTCAAACCGAGCGGTATAGTTTCTCTGCTTTGTAGAAATGGGGGGGGGGGGGAGGGTACTTCTCCATATTGGGGTGTTTCAGAAGGTGATTTGATCGAGACCAGGGCTGTCAAACTCCTGGCCTGCGGGCTGGATGCGTCAATGGTCACACCCACGTCCGGTTTAGTGAAGGGGAAAAAACTCCAAATATGTCAATGGGACGCCGCTGTGATGACTTGAGTTTGACACGCCTGATCTAGACTGCGGCCTTGACTTCGAGGCCTTGTTACATAGGTTAACCCAGGGGTGTCCAAACTTGGGAACTTTAAGACTTGTGGACTTCAACTCCCAGAATTCTGGGAGTTGAAGTCCACAAGTCTTAAAGTTCCCAAGTTTGGACACCCCTGGGTTAAACTGAAGATGTGGCATAAGGAGGAAAGAAGATATATTGCTAGTTACCTTACATCAAATCGTCTGATCCTATACATAGTTGCTCAAAACAATTCACAGAAACAAAGTTAAATAATTACAGAGCACAGTGCTCAAGAACAGCTTTAGAAATCTTGAATATTTTCAACAGGAATTTGTTTCTCGGCAGGCTATTTTCTGTTCCCTGTCTCTCCCCCCCCACCACCCCCGGTCCTGGTACAAAGAGGCAAGATGAATATTATGTTTAAGGCTTTTAGTTTTGTACTGAAAGTCTTTAGTATGACTTTCCTTTTTTCTCTCTGTTTCCTTGAGCATTTTCATTTCTAAGAATTGTTTTCTAGAATTTGTAGCAGCATTTGAATTCATTTCTTGTGTTCGTTAAAATGTCTGACCTTAAATGTAGCTTTAGAGAAAAAAAACCAAACCCCAGGCTACAAGGTATAATAGTAAATGATTTCTACTGTGCTCTAGATTTTGGTTTGTATCTACCTCTTAGAATATGTAAGTACATTATTTATCTGAAAGGAAGACTTGTTTTTGCACAAACTGTTTACCTTTTAAATGAAATCTCAGAATATGATAATGAAGCAGACAGATTAGGTTTGGGGTAGATATGGTAATTATCTTGAAGCCATATGTACAACTTGAAATACCCTGCTGGAAGTCACTTCCAAACAAGGCTTTCATTGTGCAGTTTTTCTGTCGTATATGTGAATTTGTAGGAGAGCCCTACTGTTACTTCTGCTTTTTTCCCTCTCTTATCCCAAATTCATTGAGAGAAAAGTAGAACAGCTGTTCTCTGATACTGCCTTTTAACTGATATTGTATAAACCTTTCCAGTGTCTTGGGCTCACTCCGCTATATGTCTGCAAACTGTTGGCACAAAGCAGTTAAATAATAGTGGTTTTAATTGCTTGATAACCTTAGTTTTTTAAAGTAAACTTTGCTTTTCCTTTAATTAATAGCAGTTTGTTACTAAATAGATAGAACAGAACAGAATAGAATTCTTCATTGGTCAAGTGTGATTGGACACACAAGGAAGTATTTGGTGCATATGCGCTCGGTGTACATAAAGAAAAATAAAATAGAATGCATTCATCAAGAATCATAAGATACAACACTTTGTGATAGTCATAGGTTACTAATAAGCAATCAAATCATACTAGGAAATAATTAAAAACAATATAAATTGAAAGATACAATCAACGTGGTTATAGTCATAAGTGTGGAGAGATAGATACTAGAAAGGAAGGGAGTAATAATAGTAATACATTCTTAGTAAATAGTTTGACAGTGTTGTGGGAATTAGTTGTTTAGCAGAGTGATGGCATTTGGGGAAAAACTGTCCTTGTGTCTAGTTGTTCTGGTGTGTCATGAGGCCTTTGAAGTTATCTCTGAAAGCTACATTCTGACTGGCATATATAATAAGATCATGGGAAAGATGTTTATGTACTTTTTCAGACATAGGCTGATTTCAGATCAACATACAAAGGGTAAATTGGCTCCTTGAGTAATACTACACTCTCTGTTTTTGACCTTGCACTGAGATCTTGGTCCTGTTGATGGTTACAATGGATAGCATTCAGTGCTGACTCATGTGCTGGTACATCAGAAACTGCATTGCTGTTGGGTTGATAATTGCCCACGGCTCCTGTTAGGGTTTTTTTTTTTAATTTATTCTGGTGAAAGGAACCTATAATACCTCTTGGGCCAACTTCTAGAAAATACCTACAACAAAGGAATAGGACAAGGCGGTATTAAAAAAAAAATTCATATTTGGATAAGATGCTAGTTTAAACGATTTCATTTTATGAAATGAGAATGTCTAAAATGACAAATGCAGTATTGTGTCTCAGGCTTACCTGGGAGTTTGACAATCTACCATAAAATGTTTTTGTAGATTATCTTTTGGAAGTGAAACTCAGTGATGTTTGTTTATTCCATCATCTTCAAGGAAATCCTTTTTCTTTCTTTCTTTCTTGAAAACTATTTCTGAGCTTTAAAAAGCACCCTTTATGTTCTCTTTTGGATTCTACTGCACTATGAACAACTCTGATATTGCTCTGCTGCAAAATTCAATGTTTTAATATTTTAATTTAAAAAGAAATGTTGACCTCGGGTGACGGGAGAAGAAAAGGTTTTGGATTGAAGTGATTTATTAACTAAGTTAAACTTTTTAAGGATTATTTGTGTTCTTTCAGTATGTCGCTCTTTGTGAAAGAGTCCCTTAAAGACTAACGTATTTATTGCTTTTTACCCTGTTTCCCCGAAAATAAGACCACCTCAGATAATAAGCCCAATCTGGCTTTTGAATGAATGCACTAAAATAAGCCCTCCCCCAAAATAAGCCCTCCCCTAAAATATTTAAATTCATGTGCAGCCGGTCCCTACCATTTCCTGGGGGAAGGGGGAGACATGCTCCACGCGCCCCACATGCACCTGCCATCCACACAGAACAGCCTCATGGAGGCCGGTCCTGCAAACCCTAGTTACCGCACCCCTTCTCTTAGTGGTGGCCTCAAAAAGAGCAACAGGCCCAGCAACGCTAGGGCTGGCAAGAGTGTGCCAGAAACAGAGAGAGAACTTCTGGCCCTCTCTGGATCAGCTGATCTGTGGGCCGCGGGCTGAGGTTAAGGGACCTCTTGCACTTCAAAAATAATAAGAACCTCCCCAAAAATAAGGCCAAGTGCTTATTTCGGGAATCAAAAGAAAATAAGACCCTATCTTATTTTCGTGGAAACATGGTAGGTTTTTGGTAATAAGCTTGTTAATCTTTAATGTGCTGTAAGATTCAGTATTTGCTGAAGAAGACTATTGTGGTTTCTCCTTCGGCAAATAAGGGAGTAGTTTTCCTTTCCTCAGCTGTACTCCCCTAGGGTTAACTGGGATTTCAGACATACCTATTAATTAGGGCAGAAGCTTTTTTGTTTTTCAATTATTGACCGCGGGGAACAAAGGAAAAGTTCTACATTCAAAAGGTAGTTCTTTGCTGCCTTATGTTTTTAAATTCCACAAATAATGCCGATAAAAGAAATAGGGGAAATTTCTACTGGCAGTCAGACTGGAAGGGTGATTAAGTTAGAGGCAGGGTTGGTATTCTCTGAGTAATAGTCACCTCTAACATTTTTTTTTATTAAAGACGTATTTCAGTATTTTGAGGTAGAAACAATAAAGTTCCTGTTTACATTTAGATCAAATAACTGCATATAAGTAAGCCTAAATTAGGCTGTTAACGCTCCTAAAAAGGAGTGATAATGCAATATAAATGTAGTTAGTATTTAATATACTATTTTATATTTGCTATATTTATATTTATATTTGTTTTATTTATACAGTACTTCGTTTGCACGTTGTATATCAGTTTTTAATAGGTACTTAATTTGTATCTATTACAGTAGAGCAGGGGTGTCAAACTTGATTTCATTGAGAGCTGCATTAGGGTTGTGTTTGACTTGGGGGGCATGGCCGGGGTGGGCGTAGCCAGAGTGGGTGTGGGCAGCTCACCGTCACTCGTGTCAGGGCCACCTGTGGTGGCCCAGGCAGGGTTGGGCGGGTTCCGCAGTCCTCTGCACTGTGGAGGCACTGTGGGCTGGCCCTTCACTATTTGCAGGGCGGCCCCGCTAGCGGGATACAGCATGCTGGCCTTGGGTTTGACACCCCTGCTGTAGAAGGACAGTCAGTTTAGTCTAGTTAAGTCTCCAGGCTGAGATTGGGAGGCCATGGGTTCTAGTCCCATTTTAGATCTGAAGCAAGCTCAGGGACTTTGACCAATCTCTCTCAGTCCTGGGAAGGAGACAAAGGCAAACCACTTCTGAAAAACTTTGCTAGGAAAACTGCAGGGACCAGATAGTTTTTAGGAGTCAAAAAGTAATACTCACAAGAATGCTCACAAGAATTAACAAACCTCTGTGATTATATAATCTCCAAAATGTATCAGATTATCTATACAGCAGGTTCTAGAATGCTATTATTGTTTTTCCTGGTAATGAATTTTTTTTTAAATAACCCCAAAGTGGAAAAACCCTGTGTTGAGAAGTAGGACAGCATGATGACAGCAGAGATCCTAATTTGGAAAATAGTCCTTGGTTTTGCAATAGCAAAAACAATAAGAGCTCTTTCACCCTAAATCTGGGATGAACCTATGGCACGCGTACCAAAGGTGGCATGCAGAGCTCTCTGGGTACATATGCCGGCGCCATCTGCTCGTCCAGTTTCTGTCGTGCGCGCATGTGTACCCGCCAGCTACTCTCTTCTGGGTTTTGGCACTACGGCGCACATGCTCCAGTTTCTGCCGAAAAGGTTAACCGTCTCTGCTCTAATTCATTAAAAAAAATTCAAAGTTTCAAAGGACCAGCAATGAACTTGTGGTTGGGATGCGTAATCTAGCATTCTCTAGATAATTTTGACTTCAACTTTTATCATCCCCCATACAGGCCATGAAAAGTCAAAAACATCTGGCACCTCGGGTTCCCACTAAATGTTAGAGCTGGTTTTCTGTACAACATAAAACATTTTGGGTATAAAAATGGTGTAGACCTAAAAGCTGGAATGAATGGTAGGCTATATTACCTGTCAAATATATAGTCTAGGGCTGTTGCACACCAAGTATATGATTTTAAACCTTCTGGTAAGCCTTAATCAGATTTTTAGGCTTTGCTTGAGGTTGTGCATGAACGTAGGGTTGGTGCAATCAGTAAACACTGGCTTTGCTTGATGCATGAAACTAATTATTGAATTATGATGGGACTGAATAAAAGTTATGAAATCTGTTTAGGTGAGGCTGCTCGGAGTTAAACATGACCTCTGCCAACTCAAGAGTACAATGCACTCTGTAGATTGCTCCAAAAGCAGTCCAGCAGTGGGATTCCAAATCTTTTCCTACCCGTTCTATGAGAGAGCGCTCCGCATGGGCTCTTCGGGTGCCGAACCCGGGCTTTGCGCATGCACGCAGCACTCAAAGACCACCCTCGGTGTCATCGCTGGTGAGCTGAGCTGTGCGAATCAGCAGAGCTAAAAAACAAGGGAATATAGGACAGAACGGCGGGGGTGGGAGGGTGGCGCCAGCCAAAGGTGGTATTTGCCGGTTCTCTGAACTACTCAAAATTTCCGCTACCGGTTCGAGAGAACCGTCTGAATACCGCCTCTGAAGCAGTCATAAAATATATTCCCAAATATTGCTAGCTACGTAATTCAGCTCTGTTGGGATGCTTTGCAGTTTTTAATTTTTAAAAAAATGTTTGTATATGTGTGTGTGTGGGGGGGGGCATAGTTCTATATTATGAATAGGGAAGTTTGAAAAGGTGAACGAGGGTTAAGAGGAATACAGTAGCTGAATGTTTTGTTCTGGTAATTGAGTTGCCAGAAGTTGCTATCCAAGTTTAGGAAAACCTAAGATAAACAGTCCCATCTATACAAACAAGGAAAGCTTAATGCTTCAGCTGTAGCACTGCTGACTGTCCTGAGTCACTAGAGCCGGTCATCACATTTCTTTGTGGAACGATGAACCAGAGAGAAGCCTGCCATTGTTAAGGCTGTTGCTTTGCCCTTCATTCTGGGATGAGTCAAGTATACCTAGGCCTGCCTGGGTGAGTAGCTCTTTTTCAGATGAGCCAATCGTCTGACTCATCCCTTGCATGTAAAAAGGGAGGCTCAACTTAGATTAGCGTTGGTTGTTGCAGGATAAAATGTCTTCCACGAGTGTGAAAATGGGGATGGGAGTGATGTGACTGTTTCTTCTCACAATACAGGTGGTCCTCGACTTACAACAGTTCATTTAGTGACCATTTGAAGTTACGACGGCATGGAAAATCTGACTTACGACCATTTTTCACACTTATGACCATGGCAGCATCCCCATGGTCATAATAAAATGTGGATGCTTGACAGCCTGTTCATATTCATGGGGCCGTGTGAATGTTTTTTGCGATCATCGGACAAATAAAGTCAATGGGGGAAGCCAGACTCACTTTAACAACCGTGTTACTAATTTAACAACTGCAGTGATTCACTGAACAAATGTGGCAAGGAAAGTCATAACATGTGGCAAAACTCACTTAACACACTTCTCACTCAACAACATAAATTTTGGGCTCCGTTGTGGTCATAAGTTGAGGACTACCTGTACTGCATGATGGAGGAAAGTCTCTTGAGTGTTCAAAGTTGTTGGCTGACTTCACTTGACATGTCACTAAAAGTAATGGTTCAAAACAAGACCTGACAAGGAAAATGCTTTCTTATCCTGCCCGCTTATTTGATAACACATGTCATGTTAATAGTTGGGCATTGAAACTATATATATATATATATATATATATATATATATATATATATATATATATATATATATATATATATATAAACACAGTTGTGTGTGTGTTCCAACATAACTCTGGAATGCCTCAAGCAATTTCAACCAAACTTGGTACACAGATGACTTATTCTCTGGAGAAAAATACTGTGGGGGTAAGATACCTCTAACACCCCTCGGGCGTGTGTGTTCTGTTAAGATAAAGCCTGTTGTGCCTTTAAATGGCTTCTACTGTACTACCATAAAATGGCTTCTACTGTACAGTGCAGTGGAGTTGCCATGGTAACGGCTTCACAGTACTCCACAATAGGGCTCCCTCTGGTAATGGGGAAAATCCAACATTAGAAATTACGTTTGGTCTTAACATTTTCCCCCTATAAATAAATACCCGGGCAATGCCGGGTTATCAGCTAGTGAATAAATAAACCACAGTTCTTGTGTAATATAAATCACATTTGTTTTATTGAAATTATGGCTTATCAGATAAACCACAGTTAAATGCACATCAATGGTAATCCATAACCTGTGGTTAATAAACCACATTATGGCTTTGCATAGGTAGAATTGCAGGCATATACAAGAGCTGAAGAAATGTCAAGAGGTTTTTTTTTAAATCTTACATTTCTCTCTCATCTGATATCCCTGAAAGTGAGTTTAAGCTCAATCTTATTTCAGGGTATCAAGATAGAACATTTTTTATAATGCTAAGAGATGGCAACACAGACTTACACAGCAGGTTCCAAATGGCTCTGAAAACTAAAACGTAAATATTTTGCTAACCCAGGCAGTGCACTTGTTAGGCAACAAATCAGGCCCGAAAATTGCATGTTGCAATATCTCCTTGGAGCATGGCAAATATTCCACTTCCACTTCATGTGTACTGTACACTTCCTATTGGAGCAAAGACTTAACAAATATTAAGCAACAGGGAAATATTCATTGATGTAATCCATGATTAAATAGTGAATGCACAATAGCTTTCACTTCTGCAGAAAAAAGAATGTTCCATATCCTCAAGCTTAGGCAGGAAGAATATTTCCTACTTAATAGAGAATCATAGAACATTCAGTTAAGGATGTATAAAGTTCAGTTAATCCTTAAGCAAACTTTAGATCCAGTTTTTAAAATTTCACTAACTTTTGTTTCTTGTTTATATCATTCACGAACTATGTTTTTTTAAATGAAAGAAACTTAGTAATAATTAACTATTTTGACATGTTGTTTACAATCTCTAAATTTATATAGTTTGCAAAATATATATTTTAATGATACTTGTATATTGACTTTGAACAAATGTTTGTTTGTTTTTTAAAAAGACAGTCCAACATTTTAAAATATTAAGACTTTGTTTAGAAACCTTACATTGATGAGCACTGATGGTGTTATCTAGTTTGGTAATAAAACATCTGCAAGCAATCAACTAAGCTCAGCTTATCTACGGAGATTCTCAGTCATCCAGGGTCATGGTTGTCCCAAAGGCGCTTTTTTCAAGAGGCAACGGGACTCTCTGATTTTTCTTTGAAGATGTTTCGCTTCTCATCCAAGTAGCTTCTTCAGCTCTGTCTTTGAAGACATTTCACTTCTCATCCAAGAGGTTAGATGAGAGCTAAAGATGTTTCTTGGACGAGAAGCGAGACATCTGCAAAGAAAAATCTGAAAGTACAGTTGCCTTTGGAAAAAAGCGTCTTTGGGACAGGTTGATCAGATGTTTTGTTGGTCAGATGCACACCGCTGATCAATAAATACATAATTAGCAATAGAAAATTTACAGAATTAAACACACAAGGAATTTGTATGTTTGCCTTGATGATTCCAATCTGTGTTTCTGCTTTTTAGGTGTGTTTGTGTTAAAAAACAAACAAACCCCATAATTGGGCCACATTAATTATATTTAGGTTGTGAAGTGCAAGATAGCTTTGGCTGAGTCTGGTAATTTGGACTCCGATAAGTTGATACCTTTTTGTAAAGGCATCTCCTTGTATGAGATAGCAATGGCTTTATTTTGTTGGGAAGACAATGATTCAGCAAAGTGAGGCAGTTAATGATACAGTGGGCTGATTTTCACAGGACCTCTGGGATGCTGGTGATGGAATCACAAGCAGATAAATAAAAGTTGGCCCTTCCCACTGCAGTTGTTTCAGTGGAAGGTGACAATAAGAGAAGGAACTAGCAGCAGCTATACATAGGGTGTCTGGTTGAATTTTGGATCAGTAGTTGGGTCACTTGTAGCGTAGGTGCTTCTGTGTCTCCCTGGTCCTTATAGAAACTATTGTGGGAAAATATTTTTTTTCTAACCGAAAGCTTCTGTTTACTGAGCCTGCATTTATTAAAACACTCACACATGATGATGGATATCTTGTACCGAAGTATTGTATTCTTACTATGGCATACAGCTGCTCAGCAGTTAGTCAGGACTTTTATTTTCTGATTAGACATGGTCTATGAAATGTTCGCGTCTTGATGGGAACTATGTACATCTTCCCTCCAGAAATATGATCTTTATCTCTCCCTTGTAATTCGTCTATTATATGCATTGCTTACTTTTATAGCTACAGTACTTGTTTCCACAAGTTTTGGAATCACAGGTAATTATTCAATGATTTCCGGCTTAATCACCTGAAAGCAACCAGGTAAATTGGAAATAATATAGTGGAAAAATTGTTCTATTGGTAGATGAAAATAATTAGGTGAAACTTGGCAGTCAGAATAAATCCCATTGAGCTACATAAGTGTCAGTGGCCTAATTTGGTGCCAGGTAGTTTTGTCTTAAAAGACTAAACAATGCAATTCAGATCGGGGAAGGCAGTTATTTTGCTACTGATATCCTCTCTGCCACTTATGATTAAGGTTTACCTTGGTAAAAATAAGATGTTTTACCTATAGTTTTTCAAATGTTAGCTATTTAATGATTTGGAGCAGTATCGGTTGGCTAGTGTGTGTACTCATTTCCCATGTGATCGAATTGAGTAAGTCAGCACTGCCTCCCTGCTATGTCATGATTCATAGCCTTACAAATTATGGCTGAAAGCTTTAAGCATAGTCTGGGAAAATACCTGGGAAAGAAACAGATGGGTTTTCAGACAGATGCAGACACTCTCATACAAGGAAATGGAAAGTTGAACCAAGTTAAAGAGTGGACCCGAAAGGAGTTTGCTGGGAGATAACAAAATATGGCTGCTAAACAGGTGTGATTTAGGCAAGTTTAACTGGTGAAGAAACACCGGGATGGAAGGAAGGCCACTGAAGGGGATTCCGGGGTGAAAGAAGATCAACAAAGATAAAGGAGGACCAGGCTTTGAGGGCTGAGTCTTACCTTGCGTAGAATTCTTAAAGGGGAATAAGATCTGAAGATCAACATTTTAATTAGCCATGAAAGATGGTCAGATACATTTATTTGAAACCTTAGATTAACTTTTGAGGGGATATTAGTGTAGCTAACTGTTCTGACCCCCCTCTCCACGCCTTTGAATAAACCAGAACACAGGCTTGGCTGTTTGCCACTGTTTAATTACTGAGATAACGAATCCTTTGGCTGAGGGTCCAGACAACTCACGTTCAATAGAGCAACCCAGATAATTCAAATGAAGCAACGCAGATAGTCCAAATGAGCAGACACGTCTAGAATACATAGTTTTTCTTAACTACTAATTTGTACGGTTGTTTCCTGCAAATGTCCCCTCCCAATGCCTCATCTATAATCTCTCTTGGGAGGGGCCAATCCACAACCACCTGTGCTTAATCATCTTCTGTGAGTCTGCCTACGGAGTTGCTGCTTCCGTTTCTCAGCCCATCTCAATCTAGCATCAGGGACAAACCACCTTTGATCCTCCCCACTGCTCCATGCCTCAGGTACCTCCTGGTGGCCAACCAGCCTGTCTGGTCCCTGCTCTGAGTCTGAACCCTGCACATCATCCAGGGCAGACTCATATGGTTCCTTGCTATCCGAGTCCATCAGCAGCTCAACCGGATCCTGCTGGGCCACAACAGCTAACTATAATAGCTTATGTATGGGTTGGCATGTGTGCAGTGGTGGGATGCTGCCAGTTTAACAACCGGTTCGGTGGGTGAGCGCTTTGTGTGCGCATGCACGCTTTGTTCATGTGTGCACTTAAAGCGCTTGCGTGTAGCGCTGAAAATGGAGCCTTTAGAAGCTCAGCTGCGTACCTTCCAAGTCATCAGCAGTAAGTAAAACCGCGAAGGGGAGGGAAATCAGCTGTGCTGCGCGATTGAGATGAGCGAGAAAGCAGGAAATAAAGGACAGGGTAGGGTGGGGTGGGTGGGTGGGGCCAGCTGTTCTATGGAACTACCAGTTCGCCCTAACCAGTCTGAACCAGCTGAATATCACATGTTTGTGTATAAGCGTGTACAAGCAGCATCCCACACAGTTGTCTGCACTTCATGCCACTTTAACATCGATGGCAAACAACCTACGTGGAAGATCAAACCAAAGATGGCAGAACACAATTAATGCAGAGATGAAAATCACCTAGTTTGACCCAGTTGCTGTGTTTGCGTCAGGGTTCCAAGTAATAGCTCCATAGAAAGCAGAACTCCGAGGCAGACAGGTTCCTCAAAGCACAGGTTTTTTTTGAGATATCATATTGGCACAAAGTGGTGAAAACTGACTCTGAAAGTTCCTGTAGTTTTCACTTGATTAAAAGTGAAAGTTTCCCCTTTTCTGCAAACAATCAGTCATATTGTCCAATCAAGATGCTGGCCGGTTGCCTGGTTACTTTGCCTCTCCTTCCTTCCTATTTCGGAGGGGGGGGGGTAAACCACCATTATTTTTCAGGACAGGAAATAGTCAATTGTATAGCTGTTAGAGTCATAAAGTAATTTATTTTTGCTACATCCCAAAATATTTCCATCTTAAGTATTTTATAATAGCTTTGCCAGGAAAGACGAACAGGCATCTGAAGACCTATTTATTTGCTATAGCAACATGCTGTTTATAGAGCTGCTTAAGTGCAAAAATCAAAGGTTTCAGAGAAAAAACATTTTTCTGTAATGCAAATAACAAAAAAAAAGTGAATTGCTTCATCAGGAATCTTTGCGGGCAGCATTTTGTGACTTTTGAAGTCACCAGGCATCATGTAGAAGCTTTATATTGCTTAAAGCTGCGCTCTCCAACCTTGGCAACTTTAAGACTTGTGAACTTCCCAGAATTCTGGGAGATGAAATCCACAAGTCGTAAAAGTTGTGAAGGTTGGAGATCCCCGGCCTAAATTGATCCCCCCTATAGAAATAATCTGCCTTTAACCCACAACTATAATATGGTATTTAATTTTACTTAAAATCTGAAGATGTCATCTGATCAATGTTTCTTAATACTTTGGGGTATCAGATAAGAATTTGCTTTGGCAACGGAGCATCAAGTTACACACATCACTAGATCTCACTTAACAACTGCCTTATTTAGCAACCCTTTGAAATTACAGTGACGCTGAAAAAGTAACTTTGCGAACAGTCTTTGCATTCACAACCCACACAGCAGCTGTACTGTTGGGAACTTCCGCGACCAGCTGGTATTTATGGCCGTTGCAGTGTCCTGAGGTCACACTGAATGCCATTTACATGCTTCACCGCTGGCCTCTGACAAGCAGAGTCAATGGAGAAGGCAGCAGTAAAACCACAAGTCACGGTCTTGCTTAACGACCCACGGCGACCCACTTAATGACCAAATGGGAATGACTTCGTGATGGAGTTGCCAATCCCAGCTGTGGTCATTAAAAAAAAGAATTGCTTGTACTTACATCACATTAAGCCGTGAGCTGTTTTGATGGGGATGGACTGAATTCATTCATTATGCAAATCCATGATTATTTGGGAGGGGCAACACGTGAACACATCCATTATCCATATTCCGTGGCTTAACAAGATATGTTCATTTGTCCCAGGAGGCTTCAGGGAACCCTGCTATGCCCAAAATGGGCCGCGGGGGGAGTTGCGCACGCATTCACGGGGAGCGCAGGGAGAGTGTCATGTGTGCATTGCATTATGCATGTGGGCACAGACGCAAGTGCTGTTTGCGCGCGCGCACATTCAGCACGCGACAACAAAAAGGTTGGCCATTAGGGGCTAGTGTTTGTGGAATTGTGCTCACCTGATTGATTGTAACCTAATAGTTTATAGTTTATAGTTTATTTAATTTATAGACCGCCCCCTCTCCCCGTAGGGACTCGGGGCGGTGTACAGACCATTCATAATCAAAACAATAAAATGACATAAGACATAAGACATGCAACATAAACAACTCACACACACGGTCTGTTATAAAATCCCAAAACCAATTAAATATTAAGAACAATTTTAAAACCCATTAAAACCCTAATATAAAATTTAAAAAGCCATCCAGGAAGGTTTGAATAGATGTTAAATGCAGTTACGATTATGGTTGTAATTAAGCCAGACCTGCTACTCGAAACAGGTGGGTCTTGAGTTTCTTGCGGAAGGAGCGGAGATCAGAGGTGGTTCTAATATCGGGGGGGAGGTCGTTCCAGAGGGTTGGGCCCATCACAGAGAAGGCCCTACTCCTAGGCACCGCCCGCCCTCACTGTTTAGCGGATGGTACCCGGAGGAGGCCCTCTCTGTGAGAGCGGATTGGTCGCAGGGATGTATGGGGTAGAATGCGATCCCGCAAATAACTAGGTCCCGAGCCATGGAGCGCTTTGAAGATGACAATCAACACCTTGAAACGCACCCGAAAGGCCACAGGTAGCCAGTGCAGCTCGCGCAGGAGAGGTGTTACATGGGAGTACTTAGTACTCCCCATAATAACCCGCGCGGCTGCATTCTGGACCAGCTGGAGCCTTCGGGTGCATCTCAAGGGGAGCCCCATGTAGAGAGCGTTACAGTAATCAAGGCGAGAAGTCACTAGGGCATGAGTGACTGTGCAAAGGGCGTCCCGCTCCAGTAAGGGACGCAATTGGCGCATCAGGCGAACCTGATGGAACGCCCCCCTAGCCATGGCCGTCACATGATCATCTAGCGACAGCTGGGAATCTAGGAGGACGCCCAAATTGCGTACCCTATCCACCGGGGGCAGTTGTACCCCCCCAATGGCCAGAGATGGAACACATTGGCTAAAGCGGGGCGCCGGTAGCCACAGCCACTCCGTCTTGGAAGGGTTGAGTCTGAGTCTGTTGTCGCCCATCCAGACCCGCACGGCTTCCAGACACCGGGACATCACCTCGACGGCTTCGTTGGGGTGGTTCGGGGTAGAAATGTATAACTGAGTGTCATCTGCATACAGATGGCACTCAACCCCGAATCCTCGAATGATCTCACCCAGCGGTTTCATGTATGTGTTGAACAGGAGAGGGGAGAGGACCGACCCCTGTGGCACTCCACACGTGAGCGGCCTCAGGGTCGATCTCTGCTCTCCCGCCAACACACATTGCGTCCGACCGGAGAGGAAGGAGGAGAACCACCGCAAAATGGTGCCCCTCACCCCCATCCCCTCCAGCCGACGCAACAGGATACCATGGTCGATGGTATCGAAAGCCGCTGAGAGGTCTAACAGGACTAAGATGGAGGAACAACCCCCATCTTTCGCCCTCCAGAGATCATCCACCAACGCGACCAAAGCCGTCTCTGTGCTGTGCCCCGGCCGGAAACCGGACTGGCGCGGATCTAGATAAGTAATTTCCTCCAGGTGTCGAGGGAACTGCTGCGCCACCACACTCTCAACAACCTTCGCTAAAAAGGGAAGGTTGGAGACAGGACAATAATTGGCTAACTCAACTGGGTCTAGGGAAGGCCTCTTAAGTAGGGGCCTCACCACCGCCTCCTTCAGGGAGGCTGGCAGGAACCCCTCCTCCAGCGAGGCGTTCACCAGACCCAGGAGCCAGTCACGTGTAACCTCCCAGGTTGCCAGTACAAGCCAGGAGGGACACGGGTCCAATAAACATGTGGTGGCCCGCAGTCGCCCGCGTAGCCTGTCCATATCCTCGGCGGCAACAGAGTCAAACTCCTCCCAGATAGGTACCTCAAGACTCGCCTCCGGTGTCTCCTCACGATCACTGAAGGGGACCCATTCGCTCCGGATCTGAGCGATTTTGTCCTGCAGATATTCCCCAAATTCCTCTGCCCTCCCCTGTAAAGGGGCTTCCCGCGACCTCTGTGATAGGAGGGAGCGGGTCACCCTAAACAGGGCGGCAGGGCGGTTTTCTGCAGACGCAATAAGGGTGGCATAATATCGACGTTTAGCCACCCTTAGTGCCACAAGGTAGGTCCGTAAATGGGCTCTTAATGAGTCAGTTAGTGGAAATAAATTGTTCCAGAGGTGTACACAGCTGCTTTTAGCTGAAAACATTTCTAATTCAGAATGTTTGAACAACTCTAGTGCAAATCAATATAAATTCAGAAATAAGATTGTGCCTTTCACTGTAGCGTTATGAAGTCTTAAGTTATTTTCTCTTCAACAATTCCAAGGGCTACTGCAAAGTTACTATCAGAATGCTTACAAATATTACAAATATATGCTTACTCAGTATATTGCATTCATTGTGTATATATTCAGGACAAAATTAGGCAATAAACTGTGTTAATTTTGGCATCATAATTGCAATGCATATTAATAGCTATAATCCATTCCAGTTATACCCAATTTGATTGGAATTTTATTTTTAAAATGTTTGTATGCTTCTCTTCCCTAAAATGCCTAAGGCAACCACTTAAAAATACCCCTGAAATATCACTGAAGGCCCCACAGCACTAACCCTGTGGGCTTTATAAAACTTAAAAAGTATGCATAGGCAACATATTTTCAGATCTCAACAAGAATAAACATTTTAACTGGCTATGGCTGTGACCTGTAACTTCACCATCTTGTTTTAAGTGAAATATGTTGTTCTTAGCTATTTGTTTCTTTGGTTTGACTATTTGAGCACCATTTGGAATGCAAAATCAACTCTGACATGTTTTTTCTCCATAATTTTCTGATGCCCCTAAAAAAGAGAGAGAGAGAGAGAGAGAAATTGAGCCACATGCTTTGTCAAACACAGAGTAACTGCTTAGCTTCTCAAATGGGTTTTGGCTGTTGCAATTTCTTCTGAGAAGTTAGTAGGAAGAATTAGAATTCTTTATTCATTTGTTATTGAAATCTATATGGTTGCCTACTCCGTGCACCCATGAGTGGATGGTTAACAATTAGTTAAAAATATCTATGTATAAAGAAAATGTAAAAATGTTAGAAAACAATATATGTAATCATGACATCAATGGGACGTGGTGGTTCAGTGACTAAGATGCTGAGCTTGTCGATCAGCAGTTCAAATCCCTAGCGCTGCGTAACGGACTGAGCTCCCGTTACTTGCCCCAGCTTCTGCCAACCTAGGTAACAGCGTTCCGTGTGCCTTCGGCATTTAGTCATGTTGGCAACGTGACCACGGAAACATCTTCGGACAGCGCTGGCTCTTCGGCTTTGAAACGGAGATGAGCACCGCCCCCTAGAGTTGGGAACGACTAGCACATATGTGCAAGGGGAACATTTTACCTTTTCCTTATGCCATTAAAACAAGCATATTCAAATATAATCTTTTTTGGGGGGGGGGGGCAACAGTGTTTTTGTTTAGTTGTCTGCAATTTGCCTAAGTTAAAATGTGCAACACACAAATGTTACATTGACTTCTTACTGTGCGATCCGGCTAGATTCCTCTTGACATTTTCTAGAATAATCTTGGAAAGGAGTAAAGTGAGAAATGAGCTGATGAAGTTGTGACCTTTGCTTTGACTCTTCTTTTGAGACTTTTATATATGTTTGAATCTCCACTGCTGAGCACTAAGTTATTAGAGTAAACCTTTGGTAAGCATTTCTTTTAGATGATAGTTTTATTTTTCACTCTTGACATCAGCATCTTTCCTCCCACTCATAAACTGCTTTCTTATGCCCTTCCTTTTACCGTGAATTGTTGCAATGCTGAAAAAAATAACATTTCTTATGAAAGATTTGAAAAAAAACATTCTCTTGATTTACTTTGATTAACTAAGCTGCTAAAAGGCGGAAGGAAATGTAATATTTGGTGGTTCTGGAATGAAGTGTTACTTCTCTCAAAATAGCCCAAGCAGTTCTGGAAATACTGACAAGCAGTAAATGGAACCTTAAAGCTTTTGTGAAGAACTAAAGGTGGAATTGTAGATATACTTTCCTTAATGTGCATAATAATATTGTAAACGTTCAGTCTTTTCTCTCACATTCTTTCTACATTTCAGATACGCATAGATAGAAACAGATACACATTCTCATCTGCAAAAGAACCATGAATGTTAAGGTAGTATGGTAGAGAATGCTGAATGATGATGGAAGGAAACCAACATTAAAGTTTCCCTTCAGTGATGAAGTGTCCTGGATTATTATAGGTCAGGGATGTCAAACTCGATTTCATTGAGGGTAGCATCAGGGCTGTGGTTGGCCTCAGGGGGACCGGGGGGACGTGGCTAACTGGGTGGGCATGGCCAGCTTGATGCGGCCTGCGGGCCTTGTGTTTGACACCCCTGATTGCATTAAAAAATAAACAGTTTATTCTGAACAAGCAAGGCTCCCTTCCCTTCTCCAGTTTATAGTGGCCGAGTTCATATGAAGCTGAACCATAAGCCACAACCAGAGGTGCAGTGTTTCAATCCCGCCATTATAATACAGATTTTTCTACAGCACAAGGTCATTGAAAGGGCGGCATGATGAGGAAGAATCGTTTATCTTGTGCTTGGAGAATAGATCAGGTAAAGCTAATAGTAAATATGCAAAAGGAGACCAGTTGTTTTATTACACCGGCTTTAGATCCTGAAGGCTTCCCATAAGGCTGCTTGAGTGACATCATGGCTCAGGCTGCATAAATTGAAATGTTTAATCCCTTAGCTTAATTGCTACACAGCACTTTTTGCCAATTAGTTTTGTGTAACACTGTTCCAGCCCATTCTGGAAAGATTGCAACTGCTAGGGATATTTAATTCATGAATGAATTTTGAGTTATAGCCGTTTTGTCTCTGCTTAGTACATGCACATTATCATAGTTTCCCCTCCCCTCCATTTTTAGTTTCTCTGCGTCATTGTTTGTGTGTTTCTTTGAGAGGCCAAGCAACAAAATAGTGAATTCCGAGATCTGGGGGGTGGGGGGGAGAGAACATTTGATTTCCAGTAGTGCACTAGAAGCTTACATTTGTTATCAGCATCAAATTTTAATATGACAGATTTGTGGTGTATCTAGGAAGTGGTAATAAGGATTTTATCAATATTTGTATAGAAAATGATTTTCTTCCATAGCAAAAACCCAAAGATCTGTTACATTGCTAGTCATGTACTATATTGTGATTTCCAAACTTACAACAGCTTGGATGAACATATTTGCCACACAGGGAAACCATTTTGCATGGCATGTTTTAATAAAGCGAGACGTTGCTTTTTGATTGTTTACCTGCCAAGAGAGATAACTCTACAAATATATTCTCTGCCACTTAATAAATGTAGTTTTTCCTCTTCTCTGGAGAGAAAAAAATAACTTGGTTTCCTATATTGTTCAGTCAGATGAGATCTACAGCTTTAGAACCTGCCATTTTGGCTGAAAAGCAGACTTGAGGTTGAGGTTTGATCAGGGTGGATATGATTTAAATCAAGTCGATTTAAATAAAGCCTTTTTACTAGTGATTTAAATCGACTTGATATAAATCACTCGTAAAAAGGCTTTATTTAAATCGACTCGATTTAAATCATAATTTTAAAAGAACCACTGTCCCGCAGCGGCTCTTCCTCTGATCCCCTGTTGACTTACCGAGAGTCCCAATATTGCAGAATATACAGCCTCATGCTACATAACTAAGCTCCATTTCATGCTGAATAAACTAAATTATTAACGTATCTTAAATAGAAAACTATCTTTAGATAGGTTTTTTTTTACTCCAAAAGCATTTAATAAAATAAATGTAATAAAAAATTTAAAAATCCGATTTAAAACTGTTTTTAAAAAATTACCCTGAGCTTGATCAACTGCTTGAGAACAGTTCCATACAGACAACTATATTCTTGCACTA